>NC_080053.1:20593461-20800961 GCF_026212465.1 Amaranthus tricolor
GAACTTACGACCAGGATTTTTGAGGGTCCAAGACCTCATCATAGCAATTTGCATCCCACAGTAGCATCTAGTAGATTGTGAGTTCCCAATGGCACGAGAAGAACCATTAGAAGAAGATATACTACACCAAACAAAAAAAACAGAGCAACATTATAAACAGAACATCAAAGCATCAAAATTTCAAAAAAATTGGAGAAAACTACTACAACAAAGCACATACCTTCACAATTTCAGATGAAAACCCTAAAATTGAACTTCAGAAGCACAGAGAGAGAAAGAGAAGAGGTGATGAAAGTTATGAGTGATTTGAAATGGGAGTTGAGGGTGTAAATGGAGTATTTATTGAAGTTGAAATGGAAGCAGCGTGGATTAAGAAGAGTTTGCAATCACACGCACGTATTTAGAGCTCAAATGGCGTAGTCAACGCCTGAAACTTGACAAAACTCACCGGAATTTCATTTAAGGTGTTTTTTTTAATAAAAAGTGTCTTAAAAGGTGTTTTTTTACAAAAAAAAATTTTAAAAGGTGATTTTTTTTACAAAAAAGTGGTTTTAAAAGGTGTTTCTTTGCAAAATTTTCTTATTATTATTATTATTATTATTATTAGATATTTATGATTTAAAAACACCAAAGATGTTTGACTTCCAAAGCATGAGTGTCTCTTTCAACTGTTCAAGGATCAAAAAGGTGGGTTTATGGAGGGTTTTACTAAACTTTAAGACTGAAAACCATCCTTACTCTCTCTTTTCAATCATGGCTCCTTCTTCTTTCTCTTCCCTCCTTCGCTACTTATCTCAATCCCCCAAACCCTTCATTTACCACCGCCATTATCGTCTCTTTGCTCTACTCAAACACTTTTCTCTCTTCCCTCCTTCCCATTCCACTTCCACTTCCACTTCCACTTCCACTTCCTCAGAGCTCTCAAAACCCTCTTCACTTTCATCTCGATTAAGCTTTGTTTTTGACAAAATCGACGAAATTGAAAAGGAACGTTCTGAGAAAGATGATGCTCTTCAGCGTATTAGAGCTTGGCGAGAATCCAAGAAGAAAAATCAGCAAGATGGGAGTATAAATGATGTGGAAAATGAGAAATTAGGGTTAGGATTTAGTGAAGCTGATGCTAATGGAGGTGAAGAAATGAGGAATTTTGATGCAATTGATGCAGGAGAGAAGAAGGTAGGGTTGATGAAGAGAGAGATTGAATTGGCTCATCCTTGGCCAGAATGGGTTGGTTTAATGGAGAGATTAGTGCAGCAAAATTATTTTGACCACAAGAGGAAAGATGAGGATAAGATGATTGAATGTTTTGATTCGATTGGTGTGGCAGAGTTTGCTGAAAATGAAGGGTTTGATTTTACTAGGGATTGGAAGACTGTTCAATCTGCTATTGTCAATTTTGGGAAAGATAGGTTCGATATTTTAAGGTGAGTTTCTATTGATTTATTAGGTTTTGCTTTTATTATGATATATGTAGGTTGATTAATACTCCCTCCTTCCTTCTGAGAAAGCACCATTCGACTCATAAAGCTCTCACATCAAGCCAAATGGTGTTTTTCCATAGGGACAGTGGGAGTTGATAGTATTTTATAATAAATCATTTGTATAGATAGAATAAAAGACAACAGACTTAGTGTAATAACCCAAATTGTGATTTAAAAGTATTGATAGACTACTCATATCAATAAGGTGTATTTTTTTCATGGGAGCCCATTTGCTAAGAACTCCACAGTTAAGCGTGCTTGGTGCGGAGCAATATTAGGATGGGTAACCTTCTGGGAAGTTCTCCCGGGCGCGCACGAGTGAGGCCAAAGTGTGCCGGAAAAACTTGTGTTTCTGTGAGGCCAGTCTACAGTCTCCATGAATAATCACCGGCGGTCCGTTGGGCCGGAGTGTTACAAATGGTATCAGAGCAACCGTGCGACCGTGGATGATTGTGTGTTTAGCGCACCTAGCGGGGGAAAAGATCCTGAAACTACGGTCCAACGAGGACGTTGTATTCCTAAGTGGGGGTGAGTGTGATACACAAGGATTGATAGACTACTCATATCAACAAGATGCATCTTTTTTTCATGGGAGCCCATTTGCTAAGAACTCCACAGTTAAGCGTGCTTGGTGGGGAGCAATCTTAGGATGGGTGACCTCTTGGGAAGTTTTCCTACGTGCGCACGAGTGAGGCCAAAGTGCGCTGGAAAGACTTGTGTTGGTCTGTGGGGATAGTCTACAGTCTCTATGAGTAGTCATTAGCGGTCCGTTGGGCTGGAGTGTTACACTTAGAAGTAGAGGACCTGCATGATTTTTCATTGGATTGAATTAGTTGGAAACTTGAGGAACCCCTTGCTAGAAATGGATTGCAACAAGATGTTGTATTTGTTTTTGGTTCGTCGTATATTCCTATGCTTATTTACACAGTTTCCATTCAGCCAAATGAGCTAATGGGTGTTTGTATGAATGAATATATTATTTTTGGAGTTAATGTTTCAACACCACCAATTACTTTTGTAAGGATATGAAATAAATACTTGAAAATAGTTGTTTTATTAATTTAAAGAGACAAGAATGAGGAATAGATAGTTTCTTTGATGAGGAGTTTGAAGAATAGAGCTTGTATTTTGGGAAGGGGTTATTTATTATGCTTTAACGATTAGGGGTTGACAAAGAATGATTTTCATTGTTGAAAATGAAGAGTAGTTTCATTGATAGATTCAACCATGTGGGTTTATACAAGTTGATTTGAGCAACTGTATATGAAACATTGATCCTTTTTTACTTGTTTAGACTTCAATAGATAGAATGTTAACTAGATTTGTCTTTGAGATGTAATAATTGTAGATTTAGTATTTGCAATTAAGATTTAGATTTAGGTTTAGACACAAAGGATAGTATGTTTTAGGTTGCACTTTGGGTAGCGAAACAAGTTTCACACATTTTAATGTTGTATGGACATGGAGAGATTCTATGAATGATAAGGCTTTAGTTTGTTAGGTTTTAGATCATTTATTCTTCATGTTAGATGAAGTTTTCTTTCTCGCTACAATATCGCCTTCAAAGAGCTTGCAAAAGCACAAAAGTGAAAGGAAAAAAGGATTAGAAGAAGTATGGATTATTTTATTTATAATGGGTTTTATCATCAAATGTAGGTGATTAGGTATAGTATGTAGTACTTGGATGTTAAAGTTGTGGAGCGACATGTCACTACCCTAATGACAAGTGGCTCCTGCCTTAGCGATGTTTTGGGGCATTGGATGGCCATACATAATGGAGCGAAGATTTTATAGTTATTTGGTTTCGGATTGCACGACTATAGTAAAAGGACTATTTTCTCATTTACACTTCTTATTTTTGAAGTTAAAGATGTTTGTTGTCAATTAAAATCAATATCATTTGAACAATAATTTGAAGGATGCAATAATTTGAACGATACATACATGTTTGAACTCCAACATTTCCATCACTGGTGGAAATGTGGAGGCCTCTAGGAATATTTGATGATCTTCGAAAGCATAAGTATGTGGAGGCCGAAATATAGCATTTGTATCGCTGTATATTCTCAGAGGTTTAGAAATAAAGTCAACTATTCTAAGACCTGAAATGAACTTTTCAAATGTTGATTTACATGAATTAGTATATCGAACAAAGTCTGAATAAGTATCCGATTACTTCCAAATTTTTGGTTGTACATAAGCATATAATCCTTTGTTCCATGATATCTCTTCACCTTCTTTGCAGCTCTCCAATAGTCTAAATATGGGTTTCTCTTATCTCCCCAATATCACTACAATAAATGAAATGTCATGTCTGGTACTACTTGAAGATACATCAAGCTTTCAATGGTTAAAGCATCTAGCTCATTTTTAGGGCATTGCATATGGCTAAATTTTTCACCTTTTACAATGGGTGCCACACTTGGTGAACAATCTTTCATTTGAAATCTCTTTAAGACTTTGTTGATATAGGTGTATTTGGGAGAAGCCCAATATGCCTTGAGATCGTTCCCTATGAATTTTAATGCCAATGACATAAGATGCCTCTCCCATATCTTTCATATCAAAGCTTATTGAGAGAAATTGTTTCACCTCATACACCAAAACGTTATCATTGGTTGCAAGTAAAATATCATCATACAACACCAAAAAAAATTCGGAACCTTTTGGTATATAAATCAATCAATGACATTCTACATAAAACCAAATGAAGTGATGACATTATAGAATTTAAAATACCATTGACGGAAGCTTGTTTCAATCCATATATGGATTTACTTACAAATCAAGTGCTCACCATCCTTAGAGGAGAATCCTTTTGGTGGTTTCATATAAACTACTTCCTCTAAATCACCATTAATGAAAGTCATTTTCACATCCATTTGATTAAAATCAAAAGCAAAATGAGAAACCAATGCCATGATCACTAGAATTGAATCCTTCTTAGATCCAATCTTAGTGTAGTCGATTTCGTCCTATTGAGTGAATGGCCACAAGTCTTGCCTTATGTCTCTTAATGTTCTTTGTTTTAAAAATCCATGTACACCCAATGGTTTTTGCTCCATCGGGCAACTTTACGAGATCCTAAACTTAATTGGACGCCATAGAATCCATCCCTTCTTTCATAGCATTGTACCATAAGTTAGAAATCTAAGAACTCATGGCTTGTGAAAACGTCTTGGGATCATATTTGGCTCCAATATTGTGGTCACACTCTTGTAGATACATAACATAATCACTGGGTATTGCGAATTTCCTTACTCTAGTAGACCTTCTTAATGTTGTATCAACATACTTCCTGGTTGTTCAACGGTTTCAGGCAATTGTTAAACTTAGTATCAACATCTTGTGGCACCTCCAAGATTGGTTCTTCAACACGCATTTGTACTTGAGGCACATTGTCAAAAATAGTGACCAATCCATGCATTTGAATGATTTTGTCTGGGCCAAAACTTAGAGATAGGTCACTCCCACTATTCAAGCCATTCTCAAGACATTTTTCATTTCTTGATTTTGATTTTATGAAATGGACAATAAAATCAAATATCCTTTTAGACCTTTCGGGCTTCGGCATATCAATGAAGTATGCACTTAATAGTTCTATTGAATGTTGTCAGTATTGAATAATAACCCTGTGCGGCTAGGCTTGTGCTTTATTGGAAAAACATCCAGTGAGGACTGAGGCATGTAATTGTGCTGTGGTCTTTGTTAGACCTTTAAGTTCAAGTTTTCATATGAGCTTTTAAAATGACCTTGTTAAGAAGCAAGATAGCTAAATCACTTCTTCCTGCTTCATTTATCAGTTAGGCTGTGAGGAACTCATTTAAATACATATTATTTTACTTTTGTTTTGTTTGTTTATTGGTTGACCAGTGTGGCCTAGTTGGTGATATTCAGTATTTTTAAATATTATAGACTTCCTCTAAAAATGCATGATTTTATTTAAAATGGGTATCATTTTCAGGTCAATCTCAAGAAAGGATATCCAAACACTTGTCGGTTACGGATGCCCTAGTGCAGACAAAAAAGTGGTCTTTTCTGCAAAATTGCTCAGGAAACATGCTCATCTGGATGAAGGAGATGTAAGTGTCACTTCACCTGATAAGTTTAGTCATAGTTACCCGGGAGTGAGCTTTGTGCTTTGAGAGGTGCATCGTTGGGTCCGAAACTGCTGTACATTCCTTTGGATTTCAAATTCAAAGTTACTAACTTACTATGTGTGATCGATGGCATTTCTTTAGGTCAAATTGTAATTTAGTATAGGTGCACTGTCAGTTTTGCTTTATCTTGCTACGGTATAGTGCAGAAACGAGTTTCAATCATAAAGGTTTTCAAATTTAATGAATTGGTATTACCCACATCGTAAAGGTGTAAGAAACGTGTTTTTTAGGCTGCTTTAAGGGTTTTTTTTTTTGTTTTTGGCTAATATACTATTGAGCTCTACGACAACCGTATCACCCCGCAACTACATCACTGTGTCCATTAGCTTTTACTGTGAATTCCTAGCTAAAAGATTAAGATTTTAGCGCTTTTAGTTCATTCTACAGTTTTGTGCATAATTATGGCTACTATTTGCTTCCAGTTAATAAAGAATTTGGTTTCATGTGATTCCAGGTTTGCAGTTCCTGCATTTTGAGAAACAACTGTGAAAGAGCATATTTGGTTACAAATAAGGAGGATGAGGCAAGGACAATAGATATGATGCGTGTCTTATTGACTTATGGCTTCGATCCGATAAATGGGTCAGTTGAAAACAAGTCTTTGTTGAAGAACAAATCTGTGAAATCAGTTGTGCGTAAATTGCTTCACGAGATTGTTAGGTTAAGCGCTGTACCGATAGATCTCAATCTCCCACCTCCAGTTATCAAGAAGCGTCCGCCTAAGGTGAAGCAACCGCCACCTCCACCCAAGAGACGAATTGGACGTGATGACATTGAGATGAAAAAGGGGGACTGGTTATGTCCAAAGTATGTGTGTATGTTCATCCATTATTTTATATCTTTACTTGCATTCCTAGTCGTATTTGGGCAAACTCATTTTACTTACGATACTCTATCTCAATGAAAGTGCTAAGTTGGAAAATTTTGTTGTTTAAAAGTTTTGGTGATTAGTGGGAGAATAAGACAAAACAAGTGAATGTAAGAAATGTGTGGATAAGTTTAAGTAAGAGGTTGTGTTTGTGGATATGATTATAAGAGAATGTGGATAAATAAGAAATATAGAAAATTTATTGTGACATACGAAAATAGAATATGTTGCAAATTCATTAGGATCGAGGGAGTATTAGTTTTTGATATCAGTTTAATACTTGCATAAATCAAACTTGTATCATGAGGTTGTGGAGAATAGCTTGTCTTCTCGTTATGATCTTGCATCTTTGTAAGATATAGATTCTGAAATATGTTCAGAAAGTAGCCTCCAGCTATTATAAGTTTTTGGTCTTGCTTTGCATTGCATTCTAGACATTGTTATCTGCGATTTTTTCCCATCCTAATCAATTTCTATTCCCGCTGTTTTATAAAATTTGTTTCATCTGTCTGCTGCCTGATGTGGTAGTGGTATGCCACTGTTTTCTCCTTTAAAATATCTTCAGCTTAATCTAAATATGGAATATTCAATTAGTGAGGAAAGTTCTAATCTCACCTCACTTTTATTGCTCTAGTTTTATGTTAAATCTGAAATCTTGTTGAAATAAACAAAATTGAAGGTTGAAAGAAATAAGTGAAAATGTTAGCATTACAGAGTCGCTTCTAATTTTTTTTTGAAGAGTGCAGGTGCAACTTCATGAATTTTGCAAAAAATGTTGTATGCCTACAATGTGATGCTAAGCGTCCTAAAAGGGAGTTGCTTCCTGGAGAATGGGAATGCCCCCAGTAAGTTCATGCTTTCTATTAATTATATCTTCCTGTATTTGATGATTTCTACGATGCTAGTAATCATGCGATTTCATTTTAATTAATTATAAAAGAACTACAAGAAGCCAAATTCTTAGTTCAATCATATGGGGTCGTTTATATGAACCATAGCAACTTGAAAGAGTATCACTAGTATACTTTATATTTTAATACTATTCTACAACAGAAATATTGATCATTTACATATATTATCCTGCATTCATTCATATCTATTGTCATTTGCTTTTGCAAATTCCAATTCTTATGTCATATACTTATATTGCTCTCCTTGATGTTCCAAACTTAACCGTTCTAACTTGTGCATTTTATGATCTTTTCCCATTAAACCAACGTGGACAGTGTACCCTCATTTTGTCTTCACAATTCACAGACTTTGAGAACATATCATTTCTTCACTTGGAATTATATCCTTTAGGGCATGGTCACTGTTGGTCCACCTATCTTCCTACAATGATCTCTCCTAATAGTCCTTGACATAATCTGGCCCATATAGTAGTGTTGGTCTGGCTAATAGTATTCTTCCTTTCAACTTAGTGGCAGATCTCAATTACATAATATTTCGGTCGCTCTCCGTTTAAGCCATACACAGATTCTTATGCTTTACATCTCGATCAATATCTCCGTTGTTGTGTAAAGATCCAAGGTACTAAAACTATCAAATTTGACGGAGTTCTTTTGTGATTTTACTTTACAAAACCTCTGCATCACTACTAAACAACATTCATATGCTTGATCTTACTCCAACTTAGTTCACAAGCTTTTGATTTTAATGTATGCTTTCACATCTATAACAGATTATCGACCATATTGATGGTTGTGTCCATTAATATGATGCAAACAATATGTATCATAATTTCTTTATATGAATGCCTTTTTCACAATTAGGACTACTGCAAATAGAAAATGGATGTATCTTGGAATTTAATGATTTATTTATGTGGCATACCTATTTTGGCCACAATCCACTAAAGTACCTTTCTTGATACTTTGTCATACACCTTTTCAAATCAATATAAATCATGTGTAAATTCTGTCTTTACACTTTAGTATTTCATTTGTTGCTGCATTAGTTGAATAACTTTAATGTTGGATTATTCCCGCATGGAACCAAAGAAACTGCTTTGTGCTTTTTCTGAGGCAATGTTCTGTCACCCTATTCTGTAACTTTATGGTGTCTCATAAGCTTGATTCTCCAATGATAAAACAGTCGTGTGCATCCCTATTGTTTTTGTAGTACTATAGTGCTTATCCTGCAATCTTTTTGTGTTTTGTCGATTCTTTCTATCTTGTTAAAGAGATTAATTAATCTATACAACCCCATCTAAACTAAACATATTAAAGCCTCAATAGATTTACCATCTAGAATCGCTTGGGCCAGCTGTTTACCAAATTTTTTAAAGCAATAAAATTTTGTGTAAAAGGCCCTGGAGTCTCTGCTTATTTTGAGCTAGAGAAGACAAATCCCATTGAACATCAAACGATAGTTTCCATGGAAAACCATCTGTAGTAGTTGGGATCCATGAGACGATGAATTACTGCACTCACGAGAGATTTCCAACACAGCCATGAGCCAACCAATTTTGTATAATAGTGCATTGGAATTTACTTGTACTTTTGTTTTTCCTTATCCTTTTGCATGATATTTTTAGATCTCTGACACTGTTCCAACTACAACTATTTGTAGATGCAACTTTCTAAATTACAGAAGAAATATGACTTGTTTCAACTGTGAGCATAAGAGACCTCCTGATGAATATATGGAGAATCAGATGCAAGGCCGCCAGCAGAGATCGAATATAAGGCAGGAAAGGCCTCTTGATAGGGAACACCTGTCTAATGCATGGAACTTTGATTTTGATGATGATGAATCAGATGGTGCAGATGTCGCAGCATTTGAATATGCAGATACTCATGCAACCAATGAAGATGATCATCTCGATAGTCAACTGGAAAGTGGTTCCTTTGGAAGGCCTCGTGAAAACTCGCATCAAGTTGGCAGAACCTCAAGACATCAAGAGAAAGAACCTCCAAGGCCCGTGCAATCAACACACACTGTGGGTTTTGATGATTTTGATGACGATGATGATGACATTGACAGCTATGAAATAGATAATCAGAACCGGAGCCCTAGACAAGAAGCTTCTTCACTTCGATTTTCTGATGTGGAAAATGAAGGATATTCTGATGCTGAAGAAGATGATCTTCCACAGTTTAGTCAAACAAGATCTAGTTCTTACCCCAAACCTTCTAGGTCTTCACATAGAGAAGGTTCTTTATCTGATCTAGGGGATCATGTTTTGGATTTTGATTCAGACGAAGACCTTCCAGTTCATTCTAAGTGGAAATCTAGTCATGTTGCTGATTCTGGTCGTAAAAATAAATCTTTACGTGGTCCTTCCAATAGATTGAGCTTTGGCTCTGATGATGATGATAGGCTTGTTTTTGGGAGTGAAGATGATATTGAAGAGAGCCACTCTAGACAGCATTCGAAAAAGTACTATGATTCAGATGAAAGTGATCCCGAACGAGGTGAGAAGGCACATCACAACAGAAAACGAAGTGGATTGGGGGGCAATTTTTCGAAGAACAATGATTTTTCTAGCTTTGGTAGATCTTCTCGAGGTTCTCATGGCAGTCAAAGAGAGTTTTTTGATGGACAACAGAACATGGGTAGAGGCTTTCATGGTAGACAGAGGGATTTGTTTAACGCGCGTGGGCAGCAGAGTATGGGTGGAGGGAGAGGCTCTCATGGTAGTCAAAGGGGCTCATTTGACAATGCACGTGAAAGACAAAGCACGAGTGGGAGACAAAGAGGTATGCAGAACTCCAATGGGTCTAGACAATCACAAAGAGGTATGCAGAACTTCAATGGGTCTAGAAAGTCGCGAGATCATGAAGGACGAAGGTCTAATAATTCAGATAATTGGTCAGAACTGGACAGACCTCTCAGGCAGCAAAGAAATGTAAGATGATGAATCCGAATTCTGCTGTGCAGTCTCCTTTGTGGCCCATCAGCGTTTCAAAATGGACCTGAGAGTGAGTCAATGGTTTCTTGATGCATCAGATTAATAAAGATTCAGTGCTGACTCTAATCAGATGCTTTCATCGTGAGACTGAATATGAAGTGTGATCTCCTGTCAGAAAGAAAATGACTGGACTGTTGTCCGAATAGGAGATGAGGAATTGGTGAAAACTTTAAGAACATCCACTTTGAAATTTGGGTTGGTAATTGGGTATGACTTGATACATTACTTTAAAGTTACAACTTGCATGCTCCATAACGCGCCAAATAATTGTAGTCCCCTTTTTTGCTCATTGATTGATTATTTTTCCATTTAGGGGATGTCAAATTTTCGGCTATAATTGAGTTTTTTTGTGTAAAATTTTTTGTGTCAAAAGGCTGAAAGCTGTGCAAGAATAACAGGCCAGTATTGAATATTACATCCTGGATAAGATCGTATTACCATCATTTTGATATTGTATTCAAATGTATATTATACTTTATCTTAATATAGTAATGCTTTGTCATAGAGTCAACATCATCGTATATAGTGTATCTTGCTTATAAAAACTATGATTTGGCTTTGAGGTGAGATGAAAGACATCAACTCATATCAATAAAGGAGAATGCGGCCAAAGAGTCGCCCGCTCTATAAACACTTAAATAGAGAGATTTTTAAAACGAGAAAATGAATTGAACCCGCAAGCATGCATCATACAACACAAGTTGGACTATTAGCATAAAAAAATGAAATAAATAAATCAATAAATGAGTTATTATGTAATACTAAATGGGCAAAGAACAATAGCAAAAACAAGAACAAGAGTAAATGAGTTATCACAGAGTAATCAAAGTATTATGTAATACCTCGATAGAACACACATATAACGAAGGGTATGTTTTGTTCACCAAAATTTGCTCTATGTAGATTATAAGAAATCAATAGTAAACTTAGCATGACTATTCATTGGGCCTTATTTTGTTTTTCATATTTCTTTGGTTTTGTATTAGCTTTTTACTTGTCTTGCATTTCTGCCTTTTTATTTGTCTTTTCTATGCCATGTTCTTGATGTTTTGTCTTTATTTGTAGGTTTATTTCCATGGTAAGGGTATTGTTTGTCGTCTTTCTCCTCTCCAACTTTGAATTATAACTTTTATAAGCGAAATATACTACATGTGATAGATGATGGTTTATAAGAAATCGCCAAAACAGGTAATGCAAATGTTACCACTAAATTAGACACGATAAGAGAAACCTTATACAAACTTCTTTTTAAAACTTATTAGCCCTTTTTCTCCTTAAAAAAATTTCACTCTTATCTAAACTTATTCAAGCTTATTCAAAATATCAAAACTTATTAGCCTTTATATAAACTAATCTCAACTCATTAGGCCTTGTCTCTTGAGAACTTTTTTTTTTTTTGCTTAACATAATACTTCATAAAATAGAGCCTACATGAAAAACCTTAAGCATGACATCAAAGAATCTGTAGCCAGTGAAAAATTACCTCTTAACCACAGAAGCATGTATTACTGAATTATTTCAGTGAAGGAACAAAGCCATAAATATTTTTACATTACAACAGATGGTCTGACCACATTTCCCTCATACTATGATAATAGTGGTAGAGTTTATCAATATCTAAGCTATAATTATTGCCTATTGGTTAGGACTTAGCAAGCTACAAAAATACATGACAAACCTTTTTTATTTTTTATATGGGGACAACATCCTATTCTATGTACAGGCCCCTCTGAAAAATTTAAATAGAATTATGTTGGTACCAGAGCTAAAATCTGAGTCTTAATTATTCCCATGCACATTTGTATATCCCTGTAAATTGACAGGTTCTGAGGGCAGCAAGGATGTAAGCTCGTCGCCGCATTATCTAATATCTGTGCAACTTCTGCAGGTGGATGTTGTCTCTCAGTGCAAGTCTGCAGATAGTTAAAAAGTTAGAAACATACCCAAAAAAGCATGCATCATAGGCATTAAACTTGCAGCATCAAGTTTTGGTATTTCAGCACCACAGAAATCCACCAAACAGTGATCATCAGGAAATTTAAAACTGAATCTTAATTTAAGATAGAAAGAATTTATGTACAACATTGAATTTCGTTTGTAATATTTGCATTTAAATGTTTTTTTTATTAAGAAGAACCAGCATTTGAGATTTTATACAAGTTAAATCAAACGCTTGTACAAATAAACAGTTGTGATCAACTCCAAAAGCCAACTACATTTTTGAAAACTTTTTAGCCTGAGGTCTAAAGAGGGAAGTAAAACCAATTAAGGAAGCTCTAACATCCCCGACTTGGTCCACATATTTAATTTTTACAAGAAAAACAACTAATGAAACCAAAAGATCCTCAAGACCATGAACAAACAAAACTGCACAATCAACAGCGTTTATGATCATTCAAAGGCAAGTCTTCTAGAACTAATCCTCGCAGCCGATAACAATTACTAACATGCAGATAACACAATCAAGTCAACCAAAATTCCAACGAAGTAGTGAAAAGAGCCAGAAAACAGTAGCACTAGCACAAAAAGAGCTTGACTGGAGCAGTAAAAAGTACAAGCAAAACTCAAATACAGTTTACTCGAATCATGCACATTGTGAGGTATAACTCTGCTAATAACTACCAAAAAGTTGATGAAGGTCAAAGACGATCCATTTTGAGCATAAGGCGTGATGGCAATCATTGAAGATTAAAGAGCTAAACCAAAACATCAGTTTCATGATTGTTAAAGTAATACCTGTATCATAAGCAAAGTAGCAATGCAAGATGTTATAAGGTCAGAAGGAATTTCAAGATCAGAATCACCAGCTGACTGCGAACTAATCATATCACATGCCAGTTGAGGATCTGAACTACAAGAAATTATTGGGTTCTTGTGAGGCAAACTTCCCTGAACTTCGTTTGAAGACATTGTTATAGATATTCCGCAATTACTTGCACATTCTGCTTTTCCATTGCGATCCAAAGCCTCATTATCCCTTCCAAACTTATCATCGACTTCTTTCTTACTGGTTATCTCCTGCAACAGTAGTAATTCAGTTTATTGCTAGATGCAGTTCAAATAATAGTATTCCAGTCAAAATGCCTCAAGGAATATTAACTACAAGAAAAGAAAAATGAGATACTGCAGCAGATCTGACAACAAAAGATCTCTCACAATCCTTCTCAAACCTCATATAGTATTTACTTACTAGACAAGGATTTCACATAAAAATCAATATGCAAGTTAAATAAGCCAGATACTAGTCTCCTTCATTGTTCAACAAGTAACAACGATTGGCAAAAGAAAAAGAAAAAACAAGTAACAGAATTAATTTATTCAGATCTCAGAAACGATCAAGTAAGCAACTTCATAATTGATTTTAAGATCATAACTTGACCTCGAAAATTAGCAATAAGGAATAAAGTAGCACATCGAAGAAACAGCAATTTCAGGTCCTTTTCATACCTTAATAGCAGTATCTACCATTTTTAGAGCTTTTTTTCTAGAATCTTCTACGATATCAGCCACATTAGATGCAATTTCTAGACAGAAGAGAGAAGAATTATGTGAAGAATGCATTTTGCCATTCAAACCAACTGAATTCAAAGGCAGGTTTTCTGAACAAGCATTAAGCCGATCATGGACCTGTAAAACAGAACAAAATTACTCATGTCCAATAAAGCAAGAATTTTCAAATGCAGGAGTTACATTACTCCAAAGAAAGCTCAAAAGATGTGCAAATAACTAAAACAGCGCAATCAAAATTTCCAAAAATCACTAACATTATTTCCTTAGTATCTAAGGTAGAAATCAGGTGTAATAAATGTTCACTAATTAAATTACTGCACACTCTTTTTTGTTTTAGTTCTATGGAATTTTGACACTTCTTGTAAGTGAGGATATCTTCTTAATTCTTTACAGCAGGAACAAATAAGCCATTTCAGATCTTGTTAAAATTCATAGCACAAGTACATCAAGAGCATTAAACTATTAAATTATTTAACCAATACACAATTAAAGATGTTAAACTTTTATTTGTCTACATCAAGAATCTTCAGAGTGCTATTTCCTATGTGCGATGGTCCTAGAAAACATAGCAAGAATCAAGGAAGTTTTATGTGCATGTTGTTTGTTGAATCGATAAAATTCAAAATGAAGGCAATACTAAATTAGAGATGTCAATGCAGAAATAAAAATCACGAAGACAGAGTATATGAAATGTCATTTTTTTACGGATGATTATAGCAGAAGTGTAAGTTGGATATGAAGGAACTCTCACCACAAGAGATTTAAGTACTTTAGTATGACATTTCACAGGAATGGAGAGCTTGATCTTTTCTTAAAACTTATCTTAAACAATTAATTTTATTGTTGATCGCTACAAAAAACTCGCTTGCGTAATGAATCAAGTGATTTTCTATATTGCAAGTGATTGGCAGTTGTTTTAGAATTTAGAATCACCCGAAACACAAAATTGGTTTTGAATTTCATCATTTCACAATAAATGATTGAATCTAGCATTTAAATTAAAAATAGACAATAACATAACTAAAAGCATAAACAACTAATGTCAAGCCACCTTATTGTATAACCATTAAAATTAAAATAGATATTCAGAACAAAATGTACCTTTGTATCTAAACTTTCTTTAAATTCTGGAACATTTTTCATATAACCCTCTTGTGAGTGTATTTTAACAAAACTGCAAGATTGATTTTGGGTTGCTGATTGTGTCTTTATACTTCCATTGGCTGCTACCTTAGTAAGTGAATTTGAACACGATGGCTTAACCTGAAAAGACACAAAATTTCCAATCAAGACAGTCAATTATAGCCACCTTTAGGCTGTAGGGAGTGTCAATTACCCTCCAACCTACATCATCTCACATTCTTATGATATTGGCTCCCATCAAAATTAACTACCACAATCACCCTAATGCCTCAGAAGGCTCATGCCCATGGCAAAGTATGTGTGGCCACAACTATACAGATTTTGTCATGCCCGGTTCTGAGACAGAGAAAGAAGGCACACGAACACTTAAATCAAGACATATCAGAGGCATAGGAGAGGGAAAAGAGATAAGACAGAAAAGGAGGCAGAAATAGTGTTGGAGACAGAAGGGTAGTCTGGGAGAATGAGAAAATATTTAGTTAAATATTTTCTGTTTGGTTAGTTGTTTGTTTGCTATTTCTGTTTTGTTAAGTTGTTGTATAGCTGACGTGGCATAGCTCTGGTGTCTATATAAAAACAACTACACAGAACAACGCATTTCAAATGAACACATAACAATCACCACAACTATACAGATTTACTTGTATAGCTGTTTTTCATTTGTTTCCATCCACTTTTTGTTATAATATCTCATCTAGATATATTTCCATTTAATCTCCTTTGCACATGCCATACTAAGAGATAACATGCATGGCTCAAGTTCAAGTCTAATCATACAAAAGTATACTCAGTCCACATACATATTTTAGCACAGTCATAACTTTTCCCTTAAAATCCCAATTCCCAGGGAAAAAACACTTCAAAGTCAAATTCGAGTTCATCTTCGCAAAAGGGGCATGCTTTTAAATTCTAAAAAAACTACAAACCACGTAACACCAGTGTAGGGTATCATTCTGTAGGACCTGATAAATCCATGATTATTAACAGAAACACTTTTCATTAAAAATGGGAAGTATATTAACACTTTATCATCTTAATACAAATCTGGATTTTATTACCATTAAATAAGAGTGTAGTGAGCTCATTCCAAAACAATACAAATCTAGATTTTATCACCATTAAATACAAGTAAAGTGAGCTTATTCCAAAACAACATTAGAAGGTAGTCTACGAATACACAGTCCTAAGTAAATAGAGTAAGCTGAGACAATTTGGCAACAAAATAGACATTTTAGCAAAGAGAAGAGACAAAATAATATGTTCTAAAGTAATAACTTGTGATTATTGAAACACACAAGGCACAATGACATACCGATGTGGCAATTAGGTGCTCACCCGAATGCCAATCTAATAGCCTAATCAAATGATAATAACACGATAACCAAACTCGAAAGGTAAAGGGGATCTAATTACAAAATTACCTAAAGTGAAAATAAAAGCCACCTACAGGGGTTTTCAACACCACCATGGCTGGGGTAGGAGCAGGTCATTTAGCTCAAAGATTCAATTCTCACTCTGGTCAACATAATTCTATACAGGCATAATCAGTTCAAGTTGAAGGCAGTATCATTCTATCTATGTCCAGCTCAGCATTAAATGAGAACCAGAAGATGCTACACAAGGAAGAAATGTTGGAATTGCAGTTTAGAAAAGTTCTTAGCACTATTCAAACCATTCCAGAGCTATATTGGTGTAGGTATGCAAGGAAATAAAGGTGTCAATGTTTTAAATCTGCAAGCAGAATGTATTGAAGCATTTTGTGAAATTAGCTGCAATTGTCACTGTACCTGTTGAGTAGCCAGTAGAGCAATGCAACCTCAGCAACACCTTCTAATAGGCAACAGCCTCAAGGGCTATCCCTCCCAAGTACAAATCTACCTATTGAAAGCTCAAATTGGCAGCTAATCAAAAGTTCATCCTATAGTTCAACCTGGAATCTTCATGTTTTTTATCTGTGAATGCAAAGATGTCCCTAATTTTAAAGTAGTAGCTTGAAGTCAGCAATGCTACTATGTGTGCCCTTAGGTTTGTTGTTCTATCTATCTACTGTTCTTTGCTTATTGTTTCTTCTATTGATGTTACTGTTGTTCATTTCTACTTGAAACTCACTTTCTTTACACCTCATAACATCCCTCACCCAATTTTTCAACATAATCCCAAATAAAAACATCGTCAACCATTAATTAAGGTTATATAAATTTTCTTTGAGATAAGCTATTCTGTGTGTCTAAAGTTACACTTGCTTATACTTCCTTTGCTTGACCGCGTCTCTGCATGCATCACTTGCTCTGTGTTTGTATTCACTAGTTACTTTATTGAGTTTAGTTTAACTCACTAGTAGAGAAGTGAACATATGAAAATAAAGGTAAAGGAGTAAAATAAGTACCTATAAATATTTATAAGCAGCGATGTGATGGGCACCTTGATAGAGTTGGGCGAGCTGAGCACTTTACAAAGCACCTTTTGGACTTATTCTTAGAAGGAGCCCATTTGATGCGGGCAACCACCAAGATATTTTCTCTTCCCTTTCATTAAAATGTTTTTTTGTTTTATTTTTGGATTTTAGGGCGCCTCACACTCAAAGCTTAGCCTTTGCTTGGCTCCTAGAGCTAAGCTCAGGGAATCCTTACTCCTTAACGCCTTAGGGCCCCTCGTGCCTTTTAAAACTAATGATTGAACCAAACTTACTATTGAACTTAATAGCGCTAAAAAAATTAAAAACTACAACGAAAAAAACCAAGGATTCAACAACCACCACCAACCTCATCATACCCTCACTTCAAACCCTACCTTCACTGACACCTTCGATAAATTTCTTCCCCCAAATCAAAGATTGAAACCACCCAATATAACACATCAAACAATATAAGAATATATAGCAAGAGAGTTGTACAACAAAAGCTAGTCTCGTGCCATGTCAAGTGCACATTGCAACATGCTACGAGTTTGGAATATATCTTCTCTATTGAACGTGAGATTTGAGAATGTACAACGCCAAATCTTATCATAATATCTTAATATGTGAAGGTAAGAGAGGTTTTAAATTTTTGATTGGCTTCATATCAGTGCATTCATGTTTGCTAAATTGCTACCAAGAACCAATACCAATACATCGTGCATACTACTTTTTTTATTGAGAGATCATGAAAATTTGCAAAATATACTAATCTAAAACAAAATTAGGGTGAAATGTAAAACACATCACTAAATGGTTTCTCAAGCAGCAAAGTTGAAATTTGTTTACAAAATAATTATATCAATTTATTAAATTGAACCCCCTTCATCATCTTCTCTACTATTTTCCAAACATATCTAGCAAAACTGTACTATCCCCTACCCCATTTGCATCATTCATTTGCACTAACAGCAGCAAAGTTGCAAGTAAAATCTGGAAACCACAAAATGTACATGACTGCATGCCATTTGATTCACTTACTAAATTCAATTTTAAGTACATGCTCGAGTCAAGTTACAAGCCAAGTGACCCTGTAGTCCTGAACTGGACAGCTCAAACTCAGGTTTTCAGCTACCTATCAAAGTCTGATTGACATTAATATCCATAACAACCTACAGTAGTTATTTTGTGCACTGCAAAGCACTGTTCCACCAAGGTACAAATGTTGGTTTTCCAAGTAACATGCATGTATTACGAAAAAAAGGATGCATATTGAAACACACATAAGCATGGAATGTATGCCTTAAAATACAGCTTAGGTGCTTTTCAACATGTTTTAGCACAATGCGCATGTCCTCTTGTAAACACCTCATGTACCTTGACAAGGCAGAATAATTTGCTGAAAGCCTAAGACTAAAATATTATCTGTCTGACATAAAGGAAATTAACTTTCTTTAAACCCTGCATATCCTTGTAATGAAGTGATCACAACAGTACAATGCTTGTTTTTCTTGAAAGCTCAGATGATTCAGTAAATTACCTTTATATCATTTGCTGTTGAGAGACTTCTAGGAGGAATAGACAAATGGGGATCAACATTCATCATATGTTCCATTGGCGCTGAAACAATGGATCCATTGACTTTAGAAACTTGTATGTGCCTGTGATCAAATTGCATCCTCTCCCTTCTCATAGCTTCTGGCATATTCTCCAATAGATTCAAAGGCATACAATCAATATCCTGCCACAGTAAATAAAAAATAACTTTGCTACTTCAGATAAGGTATGAGGAGATGATAAATCTTTCATTTCATGTATCATGGTCCTCTTTTCACATATAGAGTGTTCATCATGGGGAGATGATAAACACATAAGGTATGAGGAGATGATAAATCCTCATTTCATGTATAAGGTTTGTATCACATTCTTCCTCTTTTAATCATTATTTTGTGGCTAATTTAATTTGGAAGATGAAGTTCCATGCAAGATAAGAGCTTTTGTGTGGTTGTTGTTTTAGGAAAACTCAATACTATGGAGAATCTTCAAATCTGAAGAGCTAACAAACGTTGAGACCGCATCGATGTGTCATGTGCTTGATAGATGCCTAGATGTTGAGGATAATGACCATCTCATTATAGATTGTGGCTTCACAAGAGAACTATGGGGCAGACTTTATATGATAAGAGGAGATCATTGGGTAGCTCCAAGGAAAATTGGCAATTTTCTATTCTTTAATCATCGGGGCTTTGGAAATAAGTAGGAGCTCAAATGGTAGTGGAGATGCTGTTGCTATGCAATTCATTTGTTTAGTTTGTTGGAGAGATATAGACGAATATTTATTGACCGTTTTCTTGAGAAAGCTAAATTCCTAGCGCCACTATGGGCAAAAGCAATTGGAGCACGCTACTATAAATGACCTTTGTAGGAGTAATTGGGAAATTGCATTGTAAATTATAGTGTTCGCAATCGGGACTTCTCAACCCTAATTTGTACTTTTGACAGTTTTTCTCATTGATATAATTTTATCAAAAAAACTATGGAATGTAAATTTTTACATAAATTATGAATATCACGAAAATTTGAATATTTAATTGAATAACCTATAAAGAAATAGTAACATTTGTTTGGAGTTTAGATATGTGTTACTTGATGACTATTAGCTTCACTTGTAAGTGCCCATGTCAAATCCTCAACAAGTCAACATGTGTACAAAAACCTGACATTTCACTAAGGACTAAAACATTGAATTTTCAAAAATTATGGTTGACCTAGTGGTTGAAGGCTTATTCTTCTACCTTTGTGATAGGGGTTTGATTCTCACCTCCTATATATTAATTCTCCCTCCTCTCTCTTGCTTGTAGAAGATTTCTTCAGTCTACCTAGGAATAAAAAAACATGGAATTTTCAATAAAAGATCCAATTTGATACTTGGTCATATACCCATGTGAGACAATCTTTAAATGAAATAAAAATCAGCAAACCATTTATCATCCCCATTTTTGATGATATATCTCATCGTTCAAGTACCCTTCTTATTCTTATTCTTTTTTAAAGCTAATTTCATATGCATACAACAACAATGTCAGAGTCTTAATCCCAAAAGAGTGTGGTCGGCTTCATGAACCAATATATGAGTTCAAATGGTCATCCACGTGGATTCTTCTCCATTTATAGAAGTAACAAAAACTAATCATAAAAGGATTATGCTGGAATAGTGTAGTTAGTACAACTTTAATTCAACTATACGAGTTACCCCAGTATCCCTGCTCTAGAAGTTGGCTGAAGTTTTTATTCTTCTTTCCTTCTTTTTCTCTAATTAATCTACTTTCTTTCTGTATTTTGTTTGTCTTAGACGCTCTTATTAACTTTGTTAACCTTTTCCCTCTCGCAGAACCTTATTCTTCTTAATTAACTCTTCTTTAAGCAAAATTTCATAATCAATTGAATAATACAGATAAAATACAATTCAAATCAGAGCTTTCCCGAGATAAGAATCAGAAGGAAAACTCATAATTAACATAAACTTTAGAGCTACGAACACAAGACATCAGAATGAGAGAAAGAAAGACAGATATTACCAGAACTACTTCAACCCCAAGGTCAGGACAATGAAACTGGACCAAGCATTTATCACGTTGAACTGATAGAACTTTGCCATTATGGCAATCTCTTGTTTTTGGATGAATAGCAACTACTTGTTGTCCAACACGTAAAGGATATAGTAAGTCTGTCGGAACTTCTCCAAGACCAGCTCGAAAATTGACATAATGATCCCTGACAGATTCACGATAATAATTAAGGCGCTCCCTCTGTTGCTGTAGAAAACATTTAGAAAATCTTCGAGGTTTGCCAAGTGAACTGCAATCAAATATATTCCTATCAAACTTTACAATACTTGATGAATCACGTTTTCAGAATTATGAAATAGAGACGCAGAAAACTACATACCCTCTAATAATACCCAATTCAGCACGAGTGAGTCTTGGAATATGTCCCAATCCAGCATGATTTAGGTACTCCATAAAATCTCTTTTAGCAAACCAAGGGTAGTCAATGGCACTGTAAAACCATTCATACACACACCATCTGCGTGCTTCAGGCCAGGACAGACAATGCAAAAGCATTCCCTACAAATTTAAGTTCTTCAACGTGAACATAGATGACCATAGAGTTCATAATCAAAGAGACAATAATCTCAAGTTCATTATTGTACAGTATGAGTACACTGACCTCAACATCCTCCAATTTATTTTGCAGTACAGGTAAACCTGCACCCGAACAACCATTTGGAGCATTATATGTGTCCTTGAAATGTGATGTTCGGTCTCTCTTGCGCCTACTTTTCTTTGTGGGAATAATAATGTGGCCAGCGGTATCCATTTGTGTGCTGGATACAGCAGCTTCTATGTCTCCTGAATGTGAGTCATTGCTTAAAGACAAGTGCGGAGACCTATGTGATGATTTACATTTGATGGAGATACCAGATACTTTCCCACTACTATCTGCAGACTTCACCTCCTCATTCGCCGCAGTCTATAAACAGTAAGCAGTTACTTTGGTAAATGAAATCTAAGAATAGGTTAGACAAGAAATCTCACAAGTTTCATCCTCCGAAGCAAATTAATAAAAGCATGTCAGTGCAAAATTCCAAGCTACATACCAACACAGAAAGATCCAGGCACGAAAATCATAGAGAACCATGAGAAATGAAGTTGAAAAAATACTAAAAGTAAAAACTCAATAAAAAATATACATTAAAAAGAGAATCCACTTTCTCTCCAAACACACAAATATAACGAAATAATAAAGCAACATAATAAGCCGATTATGCAAAATTATTGACACAGAAAAACCTGAAGCCTGCAAAAAAAAAAAGCCTGGTTCTATGTCCTAACTCCTAACCAATCAAGAAACTTGGGCTATTCATGATTCAATTCTAATCCATAAGAGCAACTAAAACTACTGACAACCCCCAAGAACACTTCTAGCACCATAAGAGCAACAATGGTAACACAACCATTACATTATTACACAAACGGGGTTTTTGATTATTGGTTAAAATGGTGGTAGTGAGAATGAGCTTTAAATTTTCGAAAAATGTGTTACATCATTCCCATGGTAATGTAGTACTTCTTACCCTCAAGCATGCGATTTTCTTCATAATTTTCCATTACCACCTAATACCACCTTTTCAAGTGATAGTGGATGAGAATGGATTCTGTGAAGAAAAAAAATGATAAAAGTAGGACAAGCTTGATCATAAACCTTGTCAAGTAGTGCTTCTAGCTAAATTACGTTAAATATTCATTACTATACCCACCATTTAATACTAATAAGCAAGTGGGCCAAAAATAGAATCAACATAAACAAGCAAATCAACATAAAACTAATATGGGCAAAACTTAGGACTTAGGAGAGACATCCCTGATCTTAGATGAAAAACTTAATACAAGAAACACCGACCAAAGACAAATTAGATTAAACCACCTACATGAGAAAACTACCACCTGGTTCATATATTGCTCTAACAAAACAGTAGAACCAAAGAATTCGTTCAACAAAGTGCCAAAAAGTCACTGCAAGGACAACACTGCTCAAGTTGATTTGGACCTTTAATAACTATTAATTTACCTCATTTTTGGATGACTTTCTTGAACAATTAATCAGACTTTCAGCCTTCTGATTCACCTGCAAGTCATCCAAGTTAATTAGGATGATAAAACCTATGAAATTTCGAAGAAAATTGCAACTGTAAAATCCATTCATTACATTTGAAGCTTGGTTATGTTTCTCATTTGACTCCCCTTTCACTTTCTCATTACTTAATGTAACATTGCTACGAGCCACCAGATTAACAGTTGTGTCCCGTCCAATCATGGATTCTCCAGCATCCTTAACTGCAGAGGTAGTTAAATGTAAAATCTTCTTAGTGGTAGATTCCAAGTACAAAGTCAACAAGCGTATCAAACAGAAAACACCCATGCTCACTTTATGCAATAAAATGCCTAAAATACAAGTTCTAATTGTTTAGAATCACCAAGCAGTCTAAAAAATGCAAACATGATTGCAGCAGAGCACCATTTTTAAGCATTAAAAATTAACCAGAAATGCAATGACATGATTTGACAGTAAAACTTCTATTACAATAAAAAAAAACCAAGTAATTCTGTAAAAATTTAGTAACTTGTGTTCAAAATTACGCATTCTTAACACCTCTCCAACTAATTTTGGCGGCTGTATATATTAAAAACTAAGTAAAAGAAAAATAGAAAGTCAAGATTTTGTATGCATCTGTACCATGACAACATTCAGTTCAGGAAGATTTAAATAAATACTAAACACCACGACCCATTATCATCAATGTAACTAACTAGTTTTTAGAAAATTATTCTATGCAGAAATTTTTTTAAAATGCATAATGCTACAGCTCACAAGGATTATAACAGACAGGAAACTTTTGAAAAAATGACACAAACATAGCCACAAGTGTATGACAGATGACTGAGGCACAGGTCACACTAGGCAAGTAAATATGTAATATATTTAGAAGAAACCAATTCGGGATATAGTGGAAAATGAAAAAAGATAAACAGAAGCGTATTTCGGTAAAATAATTAGGTAAAACATTCCATATAAGAAGATTTGTCACCCATCATAAAATTACATGTATGGCTTGGGAATGAAAAAAAACCAAGGGTAAAAAAGGACACCAAAAATCCTAATTTATCAATGAGACAAAAGAAAGAGCAAGAGGAGAAGGGGAAGAAGAGAATGACCAGTAAACAAAGTAAAGACAATCGGTGTAGATGCTTTACTCCTTAAAAATCCAGCAAATCCATTTTACATAAATTGGTAAGAAAAACCAAGATAAGAAGGATGGAAGATTAACATAAAAAGGAGCAGCCTACAAAATATTTATGCTTTTCATGCCAAACAGAGTACACTATCATAACATTAAGATACATTAATCAAAAGAAGAAAGTTCTACCAGGTTCTTTAGCAATATAGGGCATCATTGCAGATATTTCAGCCAAGGTTTGCAGTGCATCACATGCTGCTAGTTCATCTGTCAATCAACAGGAGCAAAATAAGGCAAAAGAGAATCACAACAAAACTAAAAGCTAACCTATAAGGACAAAACCGCAACAAAACCTATAAAACCAGTTTGCACATAATAGAGAAATAGGGTTAAGATGACGAATGTTCCACGTCAATCTTATTTAGCAGAGTCAAATATTCCATAAAAATTATGTTTCAAACAAAGAAAAAGGCTATTACAAGACCACAACAGCATGAGAAGCAAGCAATTATTTAAGACTTGAACAGTTGACCAAGATTCCAAACAATGAAATAATGCAGGTAGGACTCGCTGCAATTTTTCCTGACGGCTCCGCCTCATAACAATAAGCAACTAGTTCAAATTGGGCATGTAAGAACTCATAGTAAGTTGAACTGATATTCAAATAATCTATTACTTTGCAGCAACAAGGCATTGTTTGAACGCCAGGTTGCACTTGCGCCCCATGCACAAATATTAACACTAAGCAACTTCATAGATTTTTTGAATCAAAGAAAATTAAAAACTACATGTCAATTTTTGATGGACATAATAATTCATAGTTCTTCAGGAAAGTTGATTAGACATTTGAATATCTAACACAATTGTACAACTACAACTATTCACAACCAATATAGCAAAAATAGAAGGTTTTGCCGGCGGACCGCGAACCCGATCGTTCAATCCGAATCGCGGGTCATTCGCAATCTGGTTTGCTCAGGGACGTAATTTGGATCGTTATATCAAACCTAAAATAAGAAAGAGTGCATACCTTCCATTATCAGTTTTTTGCTTTTCTTCCTGGGCCCCTCAGAATTCGATTCGCAAACTTTGGCATGTTTACCATCATAGTTGTTTCTTTTTGTTCCTCTGTCTGAATGATCATATTTTTTCTGAATATTATCAAAAAACAAAGCTTCAGACTGCTGAACTTCCTCTTTCTTTCTTTTCTGCCCATTCTTATACTCAGCTGCTAATGCGGATGTACCTGGATGCACTGAATCCCTAGCCAGATTTCCTATTTTTGCTACATTGCGACCCAACCTATCTTCTTTAGATTCTTCCGGTGCTGCATATACACCATTTTTTCCCTTCGCTGCTAGAAATGGTGAAATCTAGAATGCAAACATAAATTTCAAACATCACTATAATATCCCAAGAACTGAAAGGTATCTTTAGAAACCTCTAACCTGAACTTACCAACTCTTCCTTATCTGAGACCTGTAAGGTTCTCATATGCCCTATTTTTTTGTTAGCTGTTTGTGAGCGATCTTCAATTGCATTCGTTCCTGCTACTTCAAACTTTTTATTTGAAAATAATGAAACAAGAATACGAGGTGTCCTTTTTTTCACAGGAATATGCGGAAAGATATCTGAACATTTGAGAAAGACCAACAAAGATGTTTAGTGTTATTCGGATAGCAGGGCAACCAAAACCAATAAAACCCAATCGAACCTCTCAAGGTGCGATTTCATTTCTAATATGTAATTTGCAAGAGAGCATATAGCATCACCTTGTTTTTTTAATAAGGATAGGCATCCATGACTTGAACCAGCAGGCTTACGCTTGGCATCATCTCTGGAAGAGTCGACCAAAACTTTTGTTTTAGGAATTTTCTTAAATTTACGAGCTATAACTTCAGGCTCCTTGGTGTCCTTTTCACTATCACTTCCTTCCTGCCAACATAAAATCAATATATGAGAAACTGCAAGAAAAGAAATTAAACATGAAGCATCTCACAATTACAAAAAGTCGTATAAAATGCAATACAAAGAGACAATAATATTCATGCGAAATTGCTGATGATCTTTGCAATCAAGGATAAATTTAGAAAAAAAAATTTATACAAGGCTGAGATTTTTCACGGCAGAAGCCACCAAGCAACATTGGGGTAATGGAATGTGTTTTGATAATATATATCTAAAACAAACACATAAAGGTGTTGAGCACTTGTTTGATCACACCGGGAATGAGAGAAACAAACATCTCTATGCATAATGTATATTACAAAATTCGGCTTCTAATGTCTTACACCGATTTTTTTATAAGATATAAACACCTCCCCTCTCAAGATAGCTCATCACTTAACTCTCCTTAACAAAGAACAAGACTTTCTTGATAATCAATCAATACCTCAAGTACCTCAATATAGAAGATGGTTATAAAACACAGAAAAAAGATATATAAAGAGCCATCAAAAATCATTTATCAAGAATCAAAAAATCTTACCAGGGCATTATAGTGATCGATCATCATTGCTTTGAATCCATGCACAGAAGCTGTCCCCTCTGGTAAAGACAAGTATGCCTAGAAAACAAGAAAATACATATTTCAGATTCAATCCATCAATATCAAAGAAAGCACAAATGACGGAAATATCAAAATCAAAGCAAGAGCCAAGAATAACAACTAAGCAAGTATCCCATTTAATATCTATTTCCAGCTTAATTAACTATTTGTAGGCAATTCCATTTCACCAATGTTTAAGTAGTTTACCTAAAAAGGGGGAGTATCGTTACATGATAATAATCCCACAAACGCACAAATCCAATTGCACACCAATGAACATTTATCAAGTAAGTCGACCCACTATACTACTTGAAATTTTCATTTCACATTAAATATGAGGGATTGATAATCAAGACACAGCCCATGGGCTTGGTCGTATGATGAAAGCTAAAGAAAATGTCAATTAGATCCTAAAAGATATGGACAATGGTGATTGGTGGAGACGTGTATTCAAGTCCATATAGTAAAGCTTTAAGCAAAGTAAGGGTTTAAATCTAAATCTCACCTTTGATCTTTGAGTAATTTACTATGAAAAGCCAAGGGCTCGTTTGTTATCGTTTTTATTTCCAATATTCAGTTTTTTCAAAAATTAAAAACCAAATATAGGAAACCAGAAAAGTGGTTTTCACTTTTAGTTTGTCGATTGTGATTTTTCAAAATCATTATGTCCTCAATAAATTTGACTAATTTTTTTATTCATTATTAGACATATCACATGACTTTGAAAATTAAAAAACCAAAAAACAAAAAATTAAAGTTATACCAAATGAACTCTAAGAGTTCACTTGTGAAATTTAAATTGTCATATGAACTTTTCAATAAAGTTTGTAACAAGACAAATATGTAGCTCAATGAGTTGAAGTAAAGAAGAGACAAGAAAGAGCAAGCACTTTCCTATACAAATATGTACAAGCCTTTAGAATTTAGATGCTCAGAGTACCAAGGCATTCATGATATTCACCTACTCGATGCTAGCATGGTTTTTTTGTTAATTCTTTGAATTGGTACAAGCTACAAACCAACCTACAAGCTACGGTATAGGGTAGAACCCCAACATTCTACAAAAAGGGGATTATTTACATGAGTGATTAATAGTGTCAAGCAAAAGGCCAAGAGCAACGCATTCATGTAAGCAAAGAACAATATAAGGTGCGTCAATTCCTTTGTCAAGACATAAAGAAAATGAAATGTCATATCATTCATCACAATTTGTAATTACTTTTGCTAAAACATATTACTCTGACTATAGCCATGTCGAACCTAAATAGGTGTCCAAATGGCTATTTTAAGAAAACAAAACCCAAGATTTTGAACCGAGTAAAAGTGCCTGAGTGTCCTACTCCTACCGTTGTTCAAGTGTCAAAGATCTTACACGGATACTTAAATTGTAGAGTTCAAGCTAGGGCTGTTCAAAAATACCCGACCCGCTGACCCGATGCCAAAATGGCGGTCACTTTCTTATAAAAAAATTTTCCCCGGGATGAGTCATGGGCCACATATTAATTATTCGTGGGTACCCGATGACCAATTAAAAAATCTATCTAGTTGAATTTATAATTAAAAATATACTACCTCTTCAAGTCTCATTTCTCCCACACTCATTTTCACTTCCATTAAGCCAAAACACCCTAACACTTTTTGTTAAATGGTAAACAGACTGCAAAACAAGGACAAAACTCAAACATTACTCAAATCAATAAGAAAATAACATGAGAAAATAATGAACCGAGCACATACAATACAAATTACGTCTCAAATCAGTTATTGCAATACCGTGTAAGATCAACTAGTATTGTACAGAAGTCATTGAATTCTTTTAATGGAGCATCAGCAATTTTCATTTTCAATTGTGGTATCAACAAATAATTTTAAATTGGCTCGAGTGGCCCGATCCGATAATCCAGATACACGATAGCCAAGTACCCGGATAAATCGGCCCGAGACATGGGCCGGGAAAACAAGTACCCAACTAACCAGGTACCCAGCTTTTCGAGGTACTCGAATTACCGGGTACCCGGTTATGAACACCCCTAGTTCAAGTAACACAGTTGCTAAGCTAAATTGGCACATGGCCATCTTTACATGACTAAAGTCTAGACAATTTTTTTCCTTGGTCTTAGAAGACTCGAGGCATTCCAAGGCGCTAAGGGGTCTTTAAAGCCAAGGCTTCGGACGTCAAATGAAGGCACTAAACTATTGGGTGTGAAGTACCCCAAATCACTAGAAAAGATGAGAAAGATGTAACAGATCAGCCCAAGACCCGTAACCAAAATCAAATTAATAGTGGAGCAATTCGAATTTGCCCAGACTCCTAGTTTATTCCTCATTTCCTCTTATTCCAATATTCCAAAAACTATCTAAACACTACGAGGCTAACTCTATATATAGCCTAAGCCGTACAACAAATACTAAAAATAACAACTACCGTAACTAGCAAAACCGAAAGACTAACTAATAGTTGAATGTCGATAATGCCCTTGGACCCTTTGACCCAATTCATCACATTATCGATCGCCTGAAGCTCCACCTTGCCCTCAAGGCAGATAATAATTAGCTTGGCCTTCCACTGTTAGCAACGAGAATGAGGATAAATGGTTGAGAAAAAATTTCCTAGAATTAGTTGACTTGGGTAGGTTATAAGAAAATTTAGTCGGGAAACAATTCACAAAAATTGGTGTGTGGACTTGAGAAATAAAGGAGTTAAAACTAGAAAATAGAGTGGAAATAATTTGGAAAAGGCTAAAAACCTCAAAAGTGCTTAGGCTTAGAATAACTTGGTCCACCCTCAAATTACATGTCAGAAATGCTTTTGGACCCCTGCTGATGTCATCCCATTTCAAAAGCAAAAGCTACTGTTTCCTTTCCAGCTGCATTACTATACCTTCGAAACCCATGAAAACCCTATGATTACATTCCTGGCAGCCTTCTCCTTCAACCCCACCAACCCAAAAATGTCATCCTTTCTCCCCACCTTCTCTCTCACGCTGGCCAGCCGCCACCGGTTCCTGGTGAACCCACAAAATTTTCCGGTGACCTTAAGACTATACGGCCCTAAAAAAAACAATGGTTCTTTCCCAGCCATATCCACCCACATCGACAATCCCCCTTTTCCTCTTTGTCCACTTCCTGCTCCGGTAGTCACCCCTTATAATGGTCGAATTCTTCTCCTTCCTTTTCTTGCGCGATTTTCTCTCTCCTTTGCTCTCTTTGGCCTCTACAAATATCTCCCCTGTCGGCCCTTTATTCGACCATCTACCGGAATTTTCAAGCATCCTTAAGTACCCCCCAAGAGCTGCCCCTTTTTCTTCCCTTTTTATTCGATTCTTTTTTTCCAATTTTTCCTTTCCCTAGCTCATCATTTTTTTGTACCATACCACAGCATCAACTAGTGTCACAGTCGCCGTCTTGCATGATCTTTCAGTTTGTCCGGCCAACTCGTAGGCCATCCTTTATCCCAGTCCACCATCAGACCCGCTACCCACCTGTCTTAGCTTTATGAACATTAAAAGTCTTCTTTCTCTTTTCAATTTCATTTCCTTCTGTCTTTTTCTACTATTTTTTTATTTTCTTTATGCTTTTATTTCATCTCCTTTATGCATTTCCTTCTTTTACTATCTTTTTCTTTTTTTGCTTCCCCTTTCATCTTTATTATCCTTTTTCACGAATACCTTTTGCCTTTCTTTCTATTTCTGACCTTTTGTTTATTTTTCCATAAGGTAAATCTACCAATTCTGCTCAAGCTTCCCTTTAGCTCCTCCATTGATCTTGGATCCTCATCTTGGTTCTTCGATTTGTGATCTGTTCGTTGACCCTCACATATATCCAGCTCTCTTAATTTCCTTCCCATATCATCAACCTTTACACTCTTTTCTTGGTCATCTTCTTTTTTTCTTATGGTATACAAATGCCATTAATTCATCCTTTATTTCTTGATGTAGGATGAGGACTGAATATCCGTTGTGACTACATTCATGTTCCGAATCAAAATGTTCATCACAAATCTCACTAGTGCCTTATCCCAACTTCTCGTATATTTCATTGGTGGATGTGGGTTTGTATGAGTGGATGAAACCATTTCCGATAGCCCTTTGAAGCATGTCTAAAGGAGGAATTTCAGCCTCAAAACCCTCAAAAAAAACACCAAGATCATCTTCTTGAGTGTTTTTTTGACTTTTACCATCACCGGCGAGTTTCCGGTCACTGGAATCGTACGCTCTGATATCACTGTATCATTGTAATAGATCAGCCTAAGACCCGTAACCAAAATCAGATTACTTGTGGAGCAATTCGGGTTTGCCTAGACTCCTAGTTTATTCCTCATTTCCTCTTATTCCAATATTCCAAAAACTACCTAAACATTACAAGGCTGGCTCTATATATAGCCTAAGCCCAACAACAAATACTAAAAAATAACTACTATCATACTAGCAAAATCGAAAGACTAACTAATAGTAAAATGACGATAATGCCCTTAGACCCTTTGTCCCAATTCATCACCAAAGAATCCTAATAAAACCCCAAAAAATCACAAAAAAGAAGGAAAAATAAGAAGAGGACAATGTGTTTCCTATTCAAAAGTGACTATATGCATAATAAATTTTTTATCTTTCTCTCATCTACTAAGATGTTAATATTCAAATAAGTAAAAGACAGTTTATCAAAAAATGAGTGATTCGCATAACATATCGCACCAATCAACAATGGCATTGTATTTTTTCATTATGTTATTTTTGGATAGTGTAGGTGTAAATTTGTGCTCCTATCTAGTTTAAATAAATGTACTTTCATTTAAGGCAAGTTTATTAATTTTCCTACTTTGAAAATATGATCTCCCTCTTTATTTCCTACCATACCCTCACTTCAGCCAACCATAAGTTCCCACTTTAACAATCTTTACCAACCCAATTAAATATTACTCCCACTTTTGTGGTATCTTAGTGTCTCTCACTTCCAAATAGAAATTTTCTTTGTCTAAGTGAAGAAATAAGTCCAGCATGAGTACTTTATTACCCATATAATTTAAGAGAAAATAGCATAGATAGGCATAATATACCCCACAAACTTGTTCCTCATTCCTCACTAATACTAGTTCACTATCAACACTTGTGAGTCATACTTACCCGACTCATACTATAAAGAGCTTCAACCATTTCAATGGATCTAGAGCGCACACTAACAGCAACCTGAAGAAGAGCAAAAGGAAGAAGTTAGAAAAGCGGGCTAGAGTAGCAAAGGAACGTTAACTAAACTTTCTACAACCTTTCTATAAAGACAAAATGGGTTGAGGGTTACAAATCATTCAATAGCACAACTCTAAGAAGGGGGAAACATATAACCAATAAAAGTTTAAATTGAATCTTATCCATGAAACACAGTCCATTCTTATTAGCAAATTAGATATAACAAAACCAATTCTTTTGTTGTGAACCCTTAGATCCATAGCTCTACCTTTTTTTTTGAAATAATAATATTAATGGGATCAATAAAAGAAACCAATGAGGAGGCAGAAACACATATCCACTACAATATATGAATGCAATCTTGAGAACCACAATAATAATCTAAATGTTCAAGAAGCATTTGCAAACAACCATACCTTTTTCCAATCTTGGCCATGTTTCCTATAAGCTTCATAAAAGCGTTCAATCTCATGTTCACTCCATTGAGGTCCGAGCAAGTTAGATAACTTACGTTTCTAATCAAAAGAAATTACAAAGTCAAAAAAATATAAATATTTCTTGGTCAAAAATAATACCAATCAACATTGGCAAATCCATTAACAACAACTTTGGCAAGAAACATAAATTAGAAAATCTTTACTTAATCCCAAAGCAAGATGTGTGTAAACTATCACTATATGTTTACCAATATGAAGACAACAATGGTCATATCAAAAACAATTCAAAAAATGATACGCACATATAAGATGGTCGAAAGTAAGAGATCGAAACTAGAAAGCATCCAATAATAGGAAAACACTCAAAACACAAACTGATTGAAATATTAGCACTCAAGATTGAACATGTCATCCAAACACACTTTAATATGACAACTTAGTAAAATTGAGTTTTCCGACTAGAAATTCAGTGTTGTTAAATCCCTATGCTAGCAATTCGCATTTCCAAGTTGCAATTTTGCAAATAACCAAACTAAAAAGTGGTAGTGAAGTAAATGGCCCCTTCAATGGTAATAGCCAAAACACTCACAACTTCGTGTGCACTTTTGTAGCAAGAGTCTCATATCAAGTCAATGATTAGTGACAAAATTAAGGGGCAAGTTGGAGCCCATCCTCTTGCAATTTCAAATAATTTGAATATTTCATCGAAAAAATTGTCGAATCTTATTTAAGAATAGATTAAAATTTTAACTTAGCTCCTCCAAAAATAGATGAAAAATTTTAGATGTAGCCATAGGCTAGTTCTAGCCCGATTCAACAAAACCTAGCCTTAAACTGATGCGATCAATAGATTGGGTTGGTTGCAGGGTGTCAATTTGGCGTACGTCGGTTCAATTTCTTTCAAAGTTGAAAATTTACAAAAAAAAAAATATGTCCTTAAAAACCCTATCCACCCTCCCCCTACTTCGTAATTCTTCTCTCTCCTCACGTTCTTTAATCCAATTCAAACTTCAACTGTGAGATTTAAAACCTAGCCCACAATAACCTATTACAAATGGCTGAAATATAGCTGAGTAATGACATAAGAACATCAAAATTTGAAAGAACATGTAAAATCCTAACAAATAATAGTGCAGTCACCAAGACTAATCTTCCAACAATGGAACGACGCCAATTCCTAGCTTTAATTTGTGAGGCACCTAAACCTCAGTTAAATAATTAGAACCACCCAAAAACAGAGAAAAAAACCTAGAAGAGAATTAAAGGCGATGAACATAAGAGAATTTCTGAAGAAGAGAAGACATATGTTGTAAGTGCACACTTTTTATGATATTGAACTGCCCATTAGTCACCACTAACTTGATCATAATAGTGCTACTCGAACCCCAAATATCTATTTGTTTTTCATGATTGGCACAAAATAGTTAATATAGTCTAAATATTGTAGTTTTAAAATCTTACGAGGGTGCTTTATCATAAAGTCTTAATCAAACCGCAAAACTTGCTACTAAACAATTGAAATTTAAATGAAGTACCACCATACATTCATGCTAGAAGACCTTAAAACCTAATGTAAATAAAGTTTAATCTGCATCATTGTCACAACTAGCTACAAAACAAAATTATCCAAAAATACTCCAAAAGGACCAAATATTCATAATTAGAAGTATTATATAATTCTCAATTCACAGCACAAGAGACAGAAAAAGATCTGCTAACCATAATAAGAAAACAACCAAAGGAAAAGGTTGACACTTGCTAAAAGCCATTCACGGTCAAAATATACAATATGAAATAAAATCATACAAACTAAACAAATTAACAAAAACCGAAACATACCTTCTGCTTTGAGTAATCATCTTTGCTTGGAGATGAATCACTAGCAGAAGCAAATCCTCCATTTACACTTTTTGACTTTTTTGACGGCGCCATTTCTTCCTGCTCAAACAAAAAAATCAAAAACTACCCAACAATATTAATCATATGACACAAGATTTACCAAGAAAAATTCAAAACCCCAAATTTCAAATCATCAAGATCCAATTTTCAGCAAGATTGCAAAAAAAAAAAAAAAAATACTGAATTTAAAATTAATTTTTTTGGGGGAAAGCATTAATTGAATGACCCAAAACTTATAATTACCAAGGTTTATGGTAATTCCGAAACTCAAAATTCACCCAAAGCAAAATAATTAAAAAAAATCAACAAGTAACAAATATACATTCTACAAAGAAAAAAATTAAAACCCCAAATTTCAAATCATCAAGATCCAAACTTCAGTAAGATTGTGAAAGAAAAAATTACAAAAATCTTCAAAAAAACATAACTGATGAATAAAGTTTAAAAAATGGTGAGAAAATGCGAAAAAAGAAAATCAAAACAATTTTGACGGAAAACAACTCGAAATTTCCAAAAAAGAAAAAAAAAACAGCAAAATAAAATAAATAAACAAAACATGTTTCAAAAATTTTCAGAAAAAAGAACTATATGATTGTCAAACCCTAAGGAATGAGAAGAGATCAGTGAAGAGAAGTAAAAATGAATTGCTGAAGAGATTATCATTACCTAATTTCTGGAGACGAAGGAAAAATTGGAAGGAATTTGGGCGAAAAATTTAAAGGAAGAGGAGAGAGAAAACGGCGAAGTGTTAGAAAGAGAAAGTGAATAAGAATTAGAGAGAGGAGAAGACGACGAAGAATAAATCAAAATATAGAGAGAGAAAGAGTGAATAAAGGGGCCGTTGCCGCGAAAAACTTAAATGTTTCGGGTTTTTTCTTTTTTTATTATTTGTTTAAAATTGTTTATATATTTTTTTGTTTTTCAATCTTTTTCATTACATATAAATGCTTTGTAATCATAGTTCGTATATAAATATTTTTGAGGTGATTTGAGAATCGTAGTTGGTTTAATATTTTAATAATAATGGTTTAGTCATATTCATAGGAGGGCAACCTATGAAAATTTGAATAAAATTTATTTTTATTAAAAAAATAATAATTATCAGGAGAAAATTAATTTTCAAAGTAACTTTTTATTTGAATTTACGGTCTATTTTGTATACTATTAGAAATAGAAAAATAATAAAAGTTGGTTTTATTTTAAAAAAAAAAAAGCATATTAATATTCATTGTTAGTAATTGCGAAGAGCTTATTTATTTTAAGTAAATTACCCTTGTTCGTTGTTAGTAACACTGAAAAAAGTATTGGATGACTTTTCTTTCCTAGTCATTCAAACTAGTGGTTGTAATGTTGAGAGTAGTTATTTTGTTAGTTCTTAATAACAAAAGCAAACAAGAAATCTAATACTCCCTTCTATTCAGCTTAGGTGTTTCATTTCCTTTTATGGTCAAGTCACCTTAAATGTCTCATTTCTATTTTTAGCATGCATTTTTTACTATTATATACTTAGTACTTTATCCTATTTTCAATTATACTCTCCATTACCTTTACTAATTTTCCCTCCCTTATAATTAATCAACATACTTAAATCCTAATTAATAACCACCCATTTACACACTCCCTCCTAGGGCTGCACACGGTCCGGTCTGGTCTGGTTTGACAGAAAAATCAGACCAGACCAGAAATTCCGGTCTGGAAATTTTTCAGACCAGACCGGACCAAACCAGACCGTTCTAGAACGGTCTGGTCTACGGTTTTTTTTTTTTGAAATTTTTTTAATTGAATGAGAATCTAAGATAAACGATAATTTGTAAACAAAATACATCATCAAATCCAAAATACATCATCATCAAATACATCAGCAATATCCTCCATCAAATACATCATCAAAATACATCAGCAATAGACCCTAAACATAAACCCTAACAATTTTTCCAATCAAATTACTCTCAAAATGCTCTAAATCGCATAAATTTCACATAATCAATCACATAAATTTCAATGCATAAATTTAGAACCCTAATTCGTCCATAACCAATTAAACAATCCAACAAAATGTTGATTCTTCCAAATTCCAATACTGCAAATAAACAGAATAAAGATTAAGCAATCTTTTTGAAGGAAGTTGAGATTATTTCATTTAACATTCAACTGATAAATGGTGAGATTTCAACTGATAATCAATCACATAAATTTCATTTAGAACCCTAATTCGAATTTAAACAAAAACTGATAAAAAGAACCCTAAAAAATCAAAAAATCAATCAATATACTTACATTACGAGATTCTACACTTGATTCCGTGGTGAATGGTGAGATTGAAGAATGAAGATTGGAGGAGGAGCGTCGAAGCCTCGAAGAACCACAGAAGCAGAGCGTCGTCGATGGGTTGAAGCTTGAAGAGTTGAAGGAAGCGAGGAAGAAGAAGAGTCGATGGCGTCTCAGACCTGGGCTGCTGGGCACTAGGCAGGATGCGAGGAAGAAGAAGAGTCGATGGCGTCTCAAACCTGGGCAGGATGCGAGGAAGAAGAAGAGAGGAGGATGCTGGGCAGCTTTTGCCTTTTCTAATTTACGGCAGCAGGAGAACTAGGAAGAAAATGTTTGCCCTAATCCCTAATATTAGAGTTTATTACGGTTTATTGGTCCGGTTTGGTCTACAAATTTAAAAACCGGGACCGGACCGTAAACCGTTTAAAAGAAAAAAAAACCGGACCAGACCATTCAGACCGTAGACCAGACCAAATACTTAAATTACGGTTTGGTTTACGGTTTAGACCAAACCCTGTTCAGCCCTACTCCCTCCCTTTATAACCCTAAAACCCTACCCATTCCCCATTCCCCATTCTTCTTGCCGTTTTGTGATAATCCTGGGTTGAAGCTTCACCTTCTTCCTTATCTTCTTTCTTGTTCTTCTCTGAAAACCCTAAATTTGGGTTGAAGGTTCACCGTCTTCCTTAATTTCTTCTGTGTTGTTGTCTGATAACCCTAGATCTAGGTTGAAGCTTCACCTTATTCCTTAATTTCTTTCGTGTTGTTCTCATGGCGAACTCTAGTTCACCTTTTAAATCCCCCCTGAAAAATCCTAACTCGACAATCAACTCACCCATGAAAAACCTTAACTCGCCTACTTCTTTACTTCTGAGAATCCCCAAATCTCCTTACAAATCGCTTTCTAAGATAGACTTTAAGGGGTTCGATGATGAAAACCCTAGATCTGGACTGAAATCGTTTGAGGAAGAGTCTTTTGATTACTATGATGACTCAACTTCTGTTGAGACTGATCCTAAGTGGGGAAGAGAACTTGACTCTGAAGGTGAACCGATTTATACACCTGAGCCTGATATGTATCCTGATCGTGAATATTCTTCCATTGATGCTGTTTTTTCGAATACTGATTGTGAAGAAGAAGATTGGCTTGATAAGCTAGGTCCTTTCTCAAGTGAGTTTCTGTTCGTGTTGGTGCATGTTCATTTTGACTGATGATGATTTTTAATTTAAACGTTTTTGTATGCATTTTATTTCATTGCTCTGTGATCTGAAAGTGAGAGCATATTTAGCCACCATAAAATCGAACAAAGGGGGTTTGGATTGTTTTCCAACGTTTAATGCACAAAGATGTTCGATTTTCTACTCAATGATTTCAAAAAAAAAAAAAGTTTACCTGAGAGTACTAAAACAACCAAATTTTTCATTAATGTATATTTGAATAAAAATGTTTCATTGAAAACAACATAAAATTTTTGTTGTTTGCATCTGAAACATCCCATGTTAAAGATCCCAAAAATATGTCCAAAGTCAAAAGGAATTTACATTTCACACATGTTGCTGTGTTGGTTAAGGTTGTGTTGGCTGATCTTCTGTGCTGTTGTTGCTTTCCTCTGTGTCCCAAAAAATTTTGTTGGTTGCTGTTCTTTTGCTCATATGATGATTTCTGTTGCTCATGCTGAAATTCGTTGAGATTGGTTGTTGTTGTTTTCTGATATTTCTACATTCAAATCCCCTTCATCAATCCCCCTGCATAGCCAATGAGTTCCACAAGCTTATTCATTTTTTATGTACTTAGCTTTGTGAATAAATATTGAAGTGAATCAACAACCAATTGTTTGTCAATACTCAGGTAATCTGGTAAAGTCCCTTCCCTTGCTGCCTTTGTTTTGTTCATGTGAGGAATGTGATAGTCAAACCCCCCGTCTTTTCATGACCTCTATTATACAAGCTTGTAAAGTGATGAATACAAACCTTAAATATTGTGGACTTAGATTTTGAAATGCATTATTCACAGCCCTAAGTAATTCTTTAACATTGTAAGCAGATTTTTGATATTGCAAAGCTTGAATTGATCTAAAAAAACCTAGATCTAGCACGTTCATGTCAGGGGAATTTGGAAGTTGTTGCACTAATTGTATATTAAATCCATCTTTCATTGCCTCTTCTAAAAGTTCTCTGTCATTGTGTGCTATATGCGGTTTGGCATTGTCTTGTTGAATGTAAATATGCTTTGACAATTCTGCAGGCCATTTTGCTCTAATGGTTGGCAGCACATTAGTGATAAGCATTGCTCTAATGTGCTCTTTTTTGATTGATTGTATTGGTTTTGTTTCCAACTCCCCCCTTTTCCTGTTCTTTGAGCTTCTTTTTGCTGGCTCCTGTGTAATAAATGGCCAAATGCCTATCTTACCATCAAAAAAAACATCACCTTCAGTTGTAAATATAGGCTTTGTAACAGCACACATAAACATGATTTTTGGTATGAACCTTTTTGATTAACATTCTCTATGTGGTTCTACTTCACCGGGAGCTAGATAATAACTCTGTGTCTCTCGGGTTAGATAGAAGTGTTTTTCATCTATGTGAACAACGTTAGTATATGGCTTAAACTTGAATGCATCATTTTGTTCATCATATTCACATTTAGATAATGCAAAGCTTAACCTGTGTAACTTGTTGTTTTCATTCAAAGTCGGTTTGATTGCGTTTGTGTGCCTTCTTATGACTTTGTTCCTCTTCCACCTACATACCGTTGATTGTGACACTTCCATCTGCTTTGCTACTGAATGCTGAGTACCCTTGAGTTCATATTTGATGGCCTTAAATTTTTCTTCATCGAATTTTATTTTGTTTGCTGCTTCTCTGCCCCCTCTCTTACTGTTGAGGTTAATGACTGTGGTGTTGTTTGTCATCTGCTTCTTGACATCATTCCACAAACGTGTGATTGTTTTCCTACACACTTGAAACTCATTCGCAAGTGCATTGATTGTGCCTAGCATTGGTTTGCCCTTCTTATTTAATGCAGACAGCAGCTTCTGCATTATGTGTTCTCTTTGTTGTGTACTTAAGTTTTTTGCAGGAGCCATTGTTTTAGATGAATGTGTAATAAATGACCATTGTCATTGTCTATTTATGCTTTCTGTTTTTTCATGTAATGATTGAGTTTTTATTTTTGTTGGACATTTCAATTTTGGCGCCTTATTTCTGTTTTCTCAATTTATGCTGTGCTTTGAAAATTTGGTTGAATTCATGGCGGCAGACATCAATATGAAATCTTGCTTGGCGGCAGTTTCTGATTTCCTTTTGAATTCCTTATTTCTGGACATTTTAATTTGGGGTTTCAAATTAATTTGGGTAATGTGATGATTTTTTTTTCATTTTGAAAATTTGGTTGTTTATAAATTGGAGGCTATTTAAGAAATTATTAATGCATTTTTTTGGTAATTTGAAAAATCTGAAGTCAATGATCGCAAAAAAATTCGCACTCACATGATCAGTAACGACTGCAACTACCCCGAAGCTGTTGAAGAATTGAGAAGGCTCTCGGAGATACCGTAACTGATGTATTTAATTTTTAGTAATCTTGAGAAATTTATGTAATTTCCAAAAATTATTGTAAACGTAGGACTTAATTATGTAATTCAGGACTTAATTATATTATCGATGTAATTTTGGCGCAAAAAAATTTCAAACTTTTGGAGCCAAAAAAATCAGCTTTTAAATTGGGCTAAATTGGTGGGAATCATTAATTCCTTAATCCTTACAATTAAAAACCCATAATACTACTCTCTCTCCTACCCTTAGGGTCCCATTTTGACTTTTCTTAAAATCCGTGAAAAGTCAAATGGGACACTTATCCTGCATAGGAGGGAGTATTAAGAATTAGATTGTTTAGCTTCATACGATCCTAGCTCCAGTTTTTTCTCTCAATTGCTATATAATACAATTGTGCAGTGAAATTAAGATATATCTATAATTTTTTAATTAACCATTTTTGATAATTATTAAGTTTCTTTAATTATTAATTTGGATTACCTTTGTTACTTAATTTGATTTTTTATATTCTTTTTGTTTGGATGTCAAAGAATGATATTAATGGAGATAAGTGCTATTGAGATTATGAAGTTGAACATGATCGAAATTGGAGCGACTTTGATCTAGTATGTTATTTGTTGTGTGTGCTTTTTACATTGAAGAAGTATTTACCGTAAAATTATAAGTGATCACTTCAGCTTATAATTAGTTATTTTAATATTGTAAGCAGTTACTTTATGACCGTAAGTGTACATTGAGTCTAACCGGCCGGTCTAAAACACACCGTAATATTGTCTCATTTAAAAGTTTGTGAATTTGGTTTCTTACGAGAACAAAAGGCGAGTAGCTAAAAATAAATTAAGCACACAATGGGAGAAAAGCCTTTCAAATTTTGAACCCACATTTAGGTTTTTTATTCTCAAAATTGATTCGCTACCCACCCAAATACGCTAAACAACTCTACTAATTAAACGGACGAACATTATAGATACCAAATCAAATAGGAAATATCAATATTTAATTACGATGGAGGAAACTTCGTTTTCAGGGAATGTCTATAACATTTGAGGAATAATATTGTAGAATTGGAAAATTGAAAACAGATATTAAAAAAAAAAATAAATAATACTATCTCCTATTCTACCCATTAGTCGCATTTAGTTTTTTACACTTGTCGAGACAAAAATTTAACATTTAATATCTCTAATTATTCTTAATTAAAAATTATAAAAAATTGATATTAATAATTTTTGTATTGAGACGAATTAAACAAGATCTTACATAACTATGTTTTAACTTATAAACTAATAAAATACAAATTAAGGGTGATAAGTGAATAGTGAAAAAAATAAATGAGACTAATGTATAAAATAGGAGGTAATAATAGAAATCAGTTTTATGCTTTCCACTATTCATCATCTTCTTGGACACTAATATTTTTCAAATCCTAATTTCATGAACTTCAAGAATTGAAATAACTGCTTTCCTCCTCAAACCATTTGAAACCCATGCCTCTCATCCTGTTCTTCGTTGTCTTCGATTTTCGAAGGAAGACACAACCCTAACCCCATCTTCTTCATCTGATTTCGAAGCAACAATGTCCTTATTCATCTGATTTCGCTCCTTGTTTTTCTCTCTTCAAATCTAAATACCCTTTCAATTTCTAAGTTTCGAAACCCAAAGCAGCCGACTACTTCCTTCTCTTGATGAATCTCATCTCCTACCTCTGATGCTTTAAACAATCCTCTTCCCCATTTTAGTTTTGATTTTCGAAATCCACCATTGTACCACCTCTGCAAGGTTCTTGTTCCTCAAATAGGACACATCAGGGTAAAGCAAGCATTACTCATCTTCTACCTCGAATTTTCGCAAGAGACACAGCAAGTCTTCCCTCCAAGCCTTCGTTCGATTCTGGCGAAAAAGGAGCAGGTATAATTCTTTTCTGTGTTCTTTCTTTTCTTGCTTGGGATTTTCGAAGAACAAGGCTCCTCCCATTCTCTCCTCTGATTTTCGAGCAATAGCCATGTCTGTATCTTCTATGGCCGAATGTTTATAGCCATACCGTAGCTATATTACATTGTTTTGGCTTCTATTATCTTATTTATTTTGTTTTGTGTTGATTATTGCTGGATTCTTGGAGTATCGTGGATTGTAAGTTAGAGTATCTATCTTTGAGGCAAATGAAAATCTCTATTTGAGAATAAAGATGGTAGATTCAATTTGAAGAGATAGGATACATGACATCGAGATATGAGTTTTTGTTAAAAAATGTGGTATATTGGTGAAATATTAAGTATTTTGATGTTCATGATTGAATTAGGAGCTTCTTGTGAAAATCATTAATGGTGGGATAAATATTGGTTGTGTTATTGAATACTTTGATATTCTTGAAGGGATTATCAGATTCTTTGAGGACTTTTGAGGGTTGGTTTTGAATGTACACGTTAAGTTTAATTAAAAAATTATAAAGAATGCTGAAGGTGAGTAATCTTTACAAAATATGTAAACAAGTTAGATCGCGATTATAATATTTTGATGACATGTAAAGTGTTTAAGCTTGGAGTGCACAATCCTTGTATGATTAGAAATGTTAGAATATAATCCATGAGTAAGTTACGGTTTTAGGAGGAGATGTAATTGGTATATGTTAGTATTATAGCATCGAACGCCTTTTTGTTGATGTTGTGTTTGTTATGCTTCAGGATTCGACCTAGTTGAGGAGCACTTCTAATCGATAGCTGTGATTTAGATTCGACTCTTTGAAGCATATTTTGCAGTGAGTAGTAGCAGTTCCTTAAAGGATCTGGCCAGACTACAATTTTGAAATTTTTTTTATTAAAGTTGGTGAAATTATATTGTTGAGATAAATTTGTTATGAATGATTATGCTGATATTGACATGGTCAATGGATCGGGCTTACGAGCTGGTCATTGACGGAGTGGTGGGGCATTGTCTCCTATTCCCTATATTTGAGGTGAATTGTCATTCAAATATTGACTAGCCTCACCCGAGAGTGACATAACCTTAGGGTTATGGATGTTCCTCTCAACTAGACTCTCTGTGCGCATATAGATCTAGGAAATTGATGTTGCTTTTAAACTTATGATTTGAATTACTGTGTTTTGTTGTTTGGATTGTTACTTCTCATTCAATTTAACCTGACCCTCTGTTGTTTCCATCTTTTAGACTGTTTACAGATCGAAACCGGTCGGGAACGATGGGTTAAGCGGTGATGGTTAGAGTTACTTGGATATTAAAATGAGCTGAGTACATGAGAATTTGTAGTGTTGTATTAGGTTTTGATAAATGTATGTTGGACTAGATTGTATTAGTTATGTTGGACTTTCATAGTGGCTTTTATGATTACTTTGTGTTTTAGTTAAGTGTTTAGTTTGAGAATTAGCTGATACAGCTATGTCATAGAACTGGTGATCTCTTGCACAATTTTGAATTTTAAATTTGAGTTTCTTGGGAAATAAACTCCGTGATGACCCTGTTTACTCAGTCAAACGGTAAGTAGGGTTGTTACAATGTCATCACTAATACTAAGGATTTTAAGTAACTATGTGAAGAGACTAAATTAAATTAAAATATAAATAAATAAGAAAAATTCAACATATTAGTAACCAGATTTGAGGAAATGAAAGTAATAGCATTTTTTTTAATGTTTTTTTCACATAGTAACGATAATGTTTTAAGTTTATAAAAGTGGTAGCAAATTTCAATAAAAAATGTTACATTTCATTAATTTTAAGTTATTTTTATATGTTTTCCCTTTTTTACTTTCATAAATAAAAGAATAAAAAATTAAAACCCTTCACCCAATCATCCCCACTACCCAACCTAACCCGTCTCAACCCAGCCATCCCCACTACCTACCCAAACCCTATCTCAACCTAACCAAAACCCTTTTTTTTCCTCCACTAGACCTTTCATCCTAGCTAAAAAAGATGTGCGCCCTATTCTTTTCGATAACCACCCTAACCTGACTAACTCTCAACCCACCCTCATCCAACCTATCACCACATTATTTATTCATGCGGTCACCACCTAAATCATAACATATAAGACCACACCTAATATGTGGGTTGCATTTGATGGAGGCTAAAAATCTTGCTCGAACGTTGTTGAGGCTAACGACTGTGGTCGCGGTGGTTGGCATCGAGCATCTGTAGGTAGAGCTCGATTAGAGTTGGACTGGGTGGGGAATGGGATGTTTAAAGGGTGGTTTGTAAGGTATATAAGGGTTAGAGTTTGGACCGCAACATACACTACAAAAAACTATTGAATTGACGACACAGCTTTTCGTCGCCATTGCATAGCTAAATGATGAAAAAGTGACTCTGGCGACGGGATGGCGAGGGGATTCGTGGTGGTCGCCTTATCGTTCGTCGCTAACGTCAAATTGGACGCCATTTCGTCGCTATATTTTTTGATGAAATTGGTGACCACCCAGCGACAACATGTCCATCGCCAAACACGTGTCTCTTATGGCGACAAGCTGCTCCTCGCCAAAAGCTATCGCCAGTGCTGGCGACCAAATAGCGACGACATTTCCGTCGCCTCTTTGGCGACCAATCTCTGATAGCCATCTTGTCGCCTGCTGTTTTGCAGCTTTTTTGCAGCCGTATATATATATATATATATATATATATATATATATATATATATATATATATATATATATATATATATATATATATATATATATTAATATATAAAAATTATAATTATATATATTTTGTATTAGTTATAATATTAAAATAAAAATATATACACATAAAACAAATAAATTAAAATAAAAGAGCTGAAATATTATATAAAAAATTGAAGTTTATTACAAAGTCACAAAAATTACAAATATTTTAATCATTCATTGAGGAGGTGGAGGAGGGGGTTGATTCAAATTGAAATGCGATTCAAGGAATTTCATAAATTGTTCTCGTTCTCTTGTTATTTGTTCAGTCATCCTTTGATGATAGTCATAGGCTGTCTGAGCATTTCCTCTTCGTATCGATTCCAATAATTGATTATTAAACTCCATTTGCTGGGCTTCTAAATCCGCAAACCTTTGTTGTATAATGGCATCATAATCAGGTTGTGCAGGCTGAGAAGCCAGAATATCCGTTGGCTCAGGAGGATAAATATTTTGAGAGGCGTAACCAACCCCAAATACCTCTTTGGTTTTTTTGTTTTTTTTTGTTTGAACCGCTTTCTACGTTTTTAATAGCATCCAACCAAATTTGACTTGGGTCGCGAGTTGGATGCTACTCCATCAAAGAACGATATTCATCCTTCAATAAAACAAAGAAATCAATTACCAATAAACAAAGTATTAATTGATACTAAAATTAAATAAATAAACAAGTTTAAAAGATTATTATGTTAACTTTTTTTGACTTGCTATTCGTCCATTGGGAACAATCTCCTGTTTCATTGTCAAAGACCCCATGTGTTCGTGTAAATATTTCATAGGCCGTGGGTCTTTGACCTTTTGATTGTTCCTGAAATATTTAGAAAAAAAAACGACTTAAAACTAAACAAAAGATAATAAAAAAATTAAATATAATACTACTTAATTGACAAAATACTCACCAAATCCCGCATTGTTCTGGCGTGCGGGATTGAGCCACCTATATGGGTGGCTTCAGCTTTGTCTCTTCCTCCACGTCTATTGGAGGAATTCCTAGCCGAAACGGCTTTATTATCTGGGCGTTCCCAATCCGCCTTCCATCGCGCCCAGGTCTCATTATCGATGGAAGGAGGTTTAAATTCAAGCTTGCTTTTCAACGTCCTACGCCATTTGAAAAGCATATCCGCATAGCGCTTTGCGGCTTTTTCCTCCCACGACCTTCGAACGAAATGTTCGAGGCGAGGGTCCCATTTGTATTGTTTCTAAATACATAAATGTTTCATCAAATAAAATACTTAAAATAATTTATATATAACAAAGTCTAAAAATAAACAACAAAATAATAATTTTACCTTAAATTCATTAAAATAAAAATCTTTTGTGTGTTTTGTCACACCCTTCCAACTACTACCTTCGACATCTTGCCTATAATTGAAGGTAGCCCTTATTTTGGATGCAATGGTGTTTCCGGATATGGGATTAAATCTTACAATAATTAACAAAATTAGTTTATATTAAAATTTTAATATTGAAAAAATATTAATGATAATAAGATGATTAAAATATTTACTTGTTTATTATTGGTAGCCATGGAAGATCCGGTCGAGGATCGTCTCCATCATCCTCTTCCATATTTTGCACGGAATCACTTGGAGTATTTTCACTACTCCCTTGAACTCGGTTACTGTTGTCTTCGTCGTTATTGTCGTCGTGGCTACTCGACAAATTATTCAAGAAATAGTTGCTAGCCCAATCATTAGGGTCGCTGCTCATTTTGCCTATAATATTTATTTCAAATCCTAATATTATTTTCAACTAAAATCAATCTTATCTATAACATAAAATGTCCCAATTTTATCTACGTAATGAATTTTTTCATCTCAAACTAAACATTACTACATATACTATTAAAGCAAGTCGAAAATTACATTTAAAAATTACATTAGACATGCTCAAAAATTCGAAAATATTAAACAAAAAAAAAATTCGGAACTAGATAATAACAACATATTAAAAATAAATTACTCTATAATTCAAAAGTTACATATTAAATAAAAAAAATCTAGAAAAAAATATAACATAAAAGCTGCTCGTAGTTGGAAATTCTCCTTTCTTGACACATCAAATGTACAAATACCCTCCTCCCACAACATATTCAACTCTTGTATTAGTGGTTGAAGATATAAGTCAATGTTGTGCTTTGGATTACTCGGCCCAGGGACAATCACGGTTAAGAACATATACGGCTTCTTCATGCACATCCATGGCGGAAGATTGTACGGTGTTAAAATGATAGGCCACGATGAATACTGTTGACCCGAACTTCCAAATGGGTTAAAACCATCTGTACACAGACCAAGCCGCACGTTTCGAGTCTCCAATGCAAAGTCTGGATGAATGTCGTTAAATGTCAACCACGCTTCAGCATCGGACGGATGTATCATCTCTCCATCCTTAGTGCGGTGCTCTGCATGCCACCTCATATGCCTAGCTGTTGCCTCTGAAGCATACAATCTTTGTAATCTGGGCCCTAGGGGAAAATAATGAAATTGTTTCCGCGAAACCTTATCACCCTTACTGTTTCTTCTCCATCTAGAAGTTTCACAAATGTAACAGCAAGTTGCATTCGCATTATTCCCCCAATATATCAAACATCCGTTAGGACAACAATCTATCTTCTCAACAGGTAATCCAAGAGCAGCTATTTGTTTTTTTGTGTCGTAGAAGTTGTTTACCATCGTATTCTCTTCTGGTAACACTTCGTTCAGAATACCACAAATATCGTCGTAACACCTCTCAGTGAGACGATGGTCTGTCTTCAGGTTTGTAAGTCGACCAATAATAGACATCTTCGTGTGATTTTTACAACCTTCAAACAGAGAACTATTTACAGAATTTAACATTTCAAAAAACTGTTGACACTGTGGGTTTGGATTTTCGTCAACGTGTACTGGTGGTTCATTATCCACTGACTCTACATTATACTGTGAGGGAAAAAAGTGATGGTAATTGTCTGGAAACACACTAGCTACTGCATCATGCACCATCTGTGAGTATGAATTTGGATTGTTTGACGATTGCTCTCCGACTTCCGCTACAACATCAGATGTTGTTCCTATCTCTGTGTTCTGATGATATTTCCACTCATAGTAATTTTCAACAAACCCCCTTCTCATTACATGTTCCCTTACTTCATCTGCTTCCTTAAAACAACAATTTTTACACTTTTTACAAGGACATTTTATCTCAGAACTCATGCTTTGTGAACGAGCAAAATCTAAAAACTCTTCCAACCCTCTCATAAATCTTAAACTAAACTTTCCATTTTTTCGTCGGTTGTACATCCAACTTCTTTCTTGCCTAGAACTCATTTTTAACACCTAAATATAATATTATAACATAATTATTCAACTTATCAATAAAGTAAGTTAATGACAATAACAATATATGACAATAATAATATAATTATTCTAATAAAAACTACTAAAGCAAACTAATGTAAATAAAAATAAAATATAAAATAATAAAAAATATAAAAACTCAAGAAAATAACAATAAAAATTAAATAATAAAATTAAATCAAGTAAATATAAAACTCAAGTAAATAACAAAGAAAATAAAATAAATACTAATTAAATAATAAAATTAAATCAAATTAATGACAATAGAAACTAAAAATAAATAATAAAAATAAATAAAACTAACTCATATAAAAAAAAAAACAAAAAACTCACTAACCTCTTCAAATTCTTTAGCTTCCAAAATATACTACGATACACAAGGATCAGTTGGTTATTTATAGAATAAAATGGCGACAAGACAGCGATTACAAACTCATCGCCACTTTTGAATTCAAATTCAAAAACATGGCGACCAAAGGGCTACCAAACACTATATCGCCTGCTTTATGGGAAATGAAACGTACGAAATTGGCGACGATTTCGCGACAAACGGACTTGTCGCAAAAAATTTAAAATCAAAAACAAAAAGGAAAAATAATATGGCGACGCCGAAATCGGTCGCTAATGTAGTTTTTGCTTTTGCGTCCCAGCTTTCCCTCGCCTTGTCGTCGTCATTTTGCTTTTTGCTTTTGCGACCCTTCTTTTCCTCGCCATGTCGTCGCCACGGGCGACCAACTCTTCCCCTCGCCATTTTTCCATCGCTAATTCAAGAGTTTTTTGTAGTGATATAACATGTGGTAGATAGGTTTTTTTACATTAGTGAGTGGTGGCTAAGTGGGTGGGGGTGGGATGGTTTTTGTTTCTATTTTAATTTAAAATATATAAAAAAGGAAAAAAAAAAAGAATTTATTTGTCTTTTCATTTATTTATAACAAATATTTAACTAATTTTGTTATGTTCTTAAAAAATTAAAACCTTATCGCTAACATATGAAAAAAAAACCTTTAAAAAATGTATCACTCGTTTTTCTCTAAAACTTGGTTACAACCATGTAGAACTTTCCAATAAATAATTAATTTGAACTATTATCCAAACGAGAAAGCTCACTTAACCCAACTAGAAGCCTAGGCGAAAAACAATTACTCCCTCCATTTTCTTATGTTTTTCACATTTAGAATATTCCACTTTGTGGAGAGAGAAATTTAATTAAGATTTTCGAGCATATATAAAAGATAAAATATATCCATGTAATGTCTCGTTAGGTTCGCCTTAATGTATACTTTTAATAAAAAAAACCTTAATATTTTTTAAAATGCATATGTAAAAAGAGGCTTAAAATTTGATTTTTATTATACATTTTTATAATTTTTTATTTTTAAAAATGTCTCAATATCTTAAAGATATTGAGGCATTTGTAAACATATTGAGACATTTTTATCATCCATGAAAGATAATTTTTTATAACGCATATTTAAAAATAAAAAAAATGGAGAAAGTATCATTTAATTCTCGCATCTCAACTCGAGCCCAAAATCAAAGAAAATTCGCATTGACTTAACCTGCAAAATAGATAACAACAATCCAAAATCATTGAGGCGCTGCTAAACTATCATTTTCGATCATAAAACACATAATAAAATTATCTCTAGTTACAAATAAATTTAAACAGTTATAACCATTAATTCTATATATGAACCACTTTTAAAATCACGTCAACTTAAAAAATAATAAATAATGCCTTTCTTTGCTGCGGTTTTAAACCGCAACATTTAAAATAGACCATTTGCTGCTATTATTATTGCTTGGGGTCAAAACCGCAGCAAATGAGGTTTTTTCCACTAGTGTCTAAATTTTACTTAGTCAACAAAAAACCCCACTATAATATGTACTCTGCATTATGCAGAACACTGAACGTGTTCTTTACCTTTACCTTTTATCATTAAGGTTCTTAACAATATATGTGACAATGGTAAGTATATAGAAAAGAGATGTAGAAATTTAGTTTGGTTGGAGTATTGTAGATGAATGGATAAGATGCAATGAGAAGGGTAATTGAGAGTGTACGCCCAAAGGCAAACTTTTTTTAAGGCGGGATGGAGCTCGAACAAGTTGAGCCTTCTGAAAATTATTCTATTTGCTTATAAATGGTTATATTTCATCAAATATGTAGTATCGGAACTAACAATTCAAGAAAAAATGTAATTTCTACTTACATATAAAGAAACACTAATTATATTAAATAATAATTCCGTAAAAAAAACCCTACTTAAAGGTCCAGAGTATATATATCCCCAGCATGTTCTAAATTGTCTTTCGTATTAGTGGCTTGTAAAAACCTAAACAATGTTGAATAAAAAAATGACTAGATCATATATAAGCAAGAAAATAAAGTACACCAAAATTGTATAAATGACACTTATATATAGGAGAAGTCGTCATTGTGGGAAAAAATGACTAGGTCAGGTATTCGCTGTTATTAGTAGCAAAGAAGAGAAGAAAAAATTAATAATGACCTTAATTGTTGTTACTAACAACAAATAAAGAAACACTAAGTCATGAGTTAAAAGAACAAAAGAAAAAGAAATTATGTCTGTTTGCTTTTTGTAACCAAGAACATTCTATTTGTTGTTTTATTGTCCCTTCAATCGTTATGACATTATTTTTCTTTTGTTTGCTGTTAGCAACAACGAACAAAGCCATAGTAAATTTTTTCTCCTGTTTGCTGTTAGTAACAACGAACACTAGTCTTAGGCTCGGCCACAAAGACACTTAATTTGAAAATTAAAATTTTTCAAAAGTTGTTTTTTAATTTTTGTAAGAGTTTATCCAATTTTTCGTTGTTGTTGCCCCTATGCCCGAACACTTAAGGAATTTTTGAAATGGATAAAAGAATTTATATATATAAAAAAAAGCACGAAATAAGTCAACAATTAACTTATTTCAGAAAATAAGCGTCTAATTTCCAAACCTGAGGTTTAATGCTGCTCGCAGTTATTAACTGCGAACAGGTGCTTACTTTTTTAAAAAGGCAGAGAAGCTGTTCGAATAGGGCTGTTGACTTTTTTAACCCTGTTCGCAGTCACTAACAGGCTCATTATGCTCGATAGTGTTCGCAGTTAGTAACTGCGAACAACACCAAACCTCAAGTTTGAAAATTAGACGCTTATTTTTTGAAATAAGTTGATTGTTCACTTATTTCGTGCTTTTTTTTTTTTTTTATAAATTAGCTTATCCATTTCATAATTTCACGCTTAAGGCGATAGGCTTAGTGGAGGATTAGACAATGACAAAGAAAGGGCGAAGAAGAGAGAGAAGGGGGGGGGGGGGGGGGGGGGGGGGACCAGCAGTGTTAAACTTTGATCATGATTTTTCATCAATCTATATTTGAAAATATATTTATGTGAGATTATGATAGATTCATTTCAATATATATATATATATATATATATATATATATATATATATATATATATATATATATATATATATATATATATATATATATATATATATATTCTAAATATCAATTTTTTAAAATTGTTAAGAACTTACAATTAAAATTACTTGACTTTTAAGTTTGTATTAGAATCTGCGCAAAAAATGAATGAGAAAAACAAATGAAAACATATATAATAATTTATTTTCACAATATTTATTATCTTCTATTACGACTTAAAATAGTAGTATTAGGTGGCCATAGAAAATTATGTAGAAAAACACTTAAAGGAGAATGTAAGCTTTATTGCCATAGAAATGACTTAATGCTATTTTTAAAATGATAATTTCATTTAGAAATCAAGAAATAACTCAAAAAAAAAAAAAGAAAATTCTATTTTGAATTTGAGTCAATTCAACCATTATTTTAAAAATAGTTAATTGTTGAGAATTTAAAAAAAAACGTCTTAAACCTTATCATTCTCACATTTTTAATTTATATTAAAATAAAACATTCATTCCCAACAATCCAACATAACCTATTATAAACTCATTTCTCAATACCAAACAAGACTTTTGGGTTTAAAGAGTGGAGTATAAGGACGAAAGGAGGTCAGGAAGAGAGTGAAGATGAAGGAAGGAAAAGAGACGAGGAAGATAAAGGAGGTGAGGAAAAGATGATGATTGACGAATAATAAAAGTGAAGAGTTAAAAAAGGCAACTAGCAAAGAAGAAAGGGCGTGGAAGAGGGGATGAAAAGTAAATGGTCTTTTTGTTTTTAGAGCAAAGATAAGGATTTAGAAACATAGGTCAAAGGGAAAATTAGTTTATTGCGAATCAAATTTATATTTATAAAAATCAAACCTAAACCCATATCCATATTTCAAATAAAAGATCCATATTCAACTTGAATTATTTAGAAAATTTGAAAAAAATAAGATTATTTAACAACTTATTTCCAAAAATAAGCTTCGTGAAAACTTTATTCCCAAAATAAGCGTCCGTACATCCAAACTTAGGATTGGTGTAAAATCGTTGTTACTAACAGCGAAAAAAAAAATATAAGCATTAAGTCGCTGTTAGTAACAGCGACCTCTCGAACTAGGGATTATTAGGCACTCTTCGTTTCGATGCAATCTGTTCATTGCCTTCCCTTAAAAAACTAGCTCTTGGGTATAATTTTCTTTCTGAAAACATCACAGAAGATATCAAAAATTGTACTCAAATTAATACTTAGATTTGGGTAACAACAACTTTTCTAGTTTAATCCCTGATTTTTCCAGTTTAACCCAATTGAAATTCTTATACTTACAATTAAGTGGATATTTTGGGGTTTTTCCATGGAATTCTTTCATTGGAGATAACCCTTTTGATATTACTCCATTTCCTAAACAAATTCTTCAATTAATGAATTTAAATGTCTTACTTCTGTATAATTGTAGCATTTCTGGGCAAATTTCGTCAGAAATTGGAAATTTAACAGACCTAATTGATCTTGAATTATCACAAAATTTCTTATCTGGGTCAATTTCATTAGAAATTTCAAATTTAAAAAATCTAAAGTACCTTAAAATCTGGAGAAACAATCTTACCGGAATATTACCATTTGGGTTTAGAAATCTGACAAATTTGGAGCAGAGTATCAATGGAAGCATAGTGGATTTGAGTAAGACTACAAGGGAAAAGGAATGGAGAAAATCAACTTAGGCTTTTCTAATTTTTTTTTTGTTTTCGCTGTTAGTAATAGCGATTTAACACCAAACCTAGGTTCGGATGTACGAACGCTTATTTTGGGAATAAAGTTTTCACGAAGCTTATTTTTGGAATAAAATTGTTAAATAATCTTATTTTATTCAAATTTTCAATTATCTATAGGATCTCAAGCCTTAAATTAGCGTTAATCTGAGTCCATATAGGGCCCAAGATGATCACCAATGCAATGCCTAGCCCCAACGCCAAGATGATCGTTCTTTTCTACCCATTTCTTTCTACCCATTTCAGACTACGTCCATGATCTCGACGCATACTTTATTTGACATCATCATCAGCAAACACGCTGTTGCATATTTTCTGCTCATTTTGTTTTGATAGCATAACAAGGATAGCACATAGCGCAAAGTAGAAACACAAGAACCAAGAAAATTTCACAAACCGAACTTGTCAAAGACTTGAAATAAAGCCCGCTTTGCTAGACCGTGAAATGAAGGGTAAAGTTGACACTTTCATGTTACTTTCCTGTTCGTAAAGATGACATGAAGACATTAATAGCCAATGCAAAATCAACTGGACCTTGACATAAATTCTGGTTATAAAAAGGAGGAAAGGTGAAAATTTTCAATCTCTTTAATTTACAAATTCTTTTTTTTCTTTTTTTCTAGCCCTATATCCTAAAAACAATGGGGATCGAACCATCTACGCCCACAGGAACAATCAAGAACCAATGCAACTAATGAAGCCATCTGTCACATGTGAAGGCATGGCAGAGTAACATGGGGTGTTTACATTATGAATGAATTGGCTTCAAATTTTCTATGCCAAGATCAATTTGAGCGCTAGCCAAGCAAAAATCTGAATACATCGCTTAGCGTAATAATACCTTGGACACGCTTGCTACCAGCTTCCACAATTACAAGCCTCCTGACGCCTGAGGACAAGGATCAACAGCAAAAAAAAACCCTTAATATCAGAAGTACGAGCAGGAAATAGATCATCAAGTGAACATGCAGTACACATACCTGGATTTGATAGCCGCTCCATGATCTTGTGCAAGGGGTCTGAGGACAAGCACATCTGACATCTTTGTCCATTGAATACTCCACAAGGAGAATTAGCATCTTGTCCTAATTGAAGGGCCTGTATTGCAATCACAATTTACAAACAAGGGTGTAAGAGAGAAGTGCAATCTCAACATATGTTTGTTTCAATATATCTAATATAAACTTATTAAAGATCAGAGGGTGCACCACTCTCGATTTGAAAATTTATTTTCAGTGGGCGATAGCAGAACGAGGGTGTAAATTAGAGATCATATGGGCCACGGCCCAAACATCTAGTGAGATGATCTTGTAAATTACCATCAATTCTATTTGTAAAAATTGACTTAACATGGGAAATGAAAATGCTTTACTCCATAGCCTTGCATTTACCTGATGAATATTCATTTCATCAAGACGAATTTGTGCATACGCTCTGTCTTTTGCTAAAGAAGTAATATCACTGACAAAACGAAGGAAAGATTAGCAAAGATTAGCGGACACAAAAAAAAAGCCATTCACAACTGGATAAACTGTCTAAAGTCAACAGGTAACATCGGATACCTCCTAGAATATATATCCAGAAGTGAGTCACTGTCATCAACAATAGGAACTGAACTCACGTCCGCTGTAAAATGACCACAAAGCTAGCATTATATAGTTTTAGCAAACAAGAGATTTAAAGAAATATTCTCTTCTTGTACAAGATATAGAAACAAGTCAGAACCTAAGTAGGTCCATGATAAAGCTAAACTCAAAGTTCTGGAGATTCTCGCTGTTCTTTTGTACAGTGGCGGACCTATGTAGGCGCTTGGGGATGCCAGGCCCCACCATAGTATGTACTCCCTCTGCCCCCTTGAATAAGCAACACTCACTTTAACAAATATTTGGAAAGTGATGCGGTCAATTAAATTGTGTAGATAGGATTAAAAGTGAGAACGTGACAAAACATTTGTGGATAAAAATTAAAGAAAAGTGGTAAGGACATTACTCAAAATAAAAATATTGCAAAGTGAAACATTGAGAACTAAATAGAAATGTCGGCAGACTCATGAGAACCGAGGGAGTAATGTTAAACTGTTAAATATTTCAAGTGAAAAAATGTCATAGCCCCTCCAAACTTTTTGGTTTTTGTCTAATTATCAGTCGTTTCGAGAAATCTCGGATTTATCAAAATGATTGATAATTAGAAAAAAACAGAAAAATTTGGAGGGGCCATGACATTTTTTACTTGAAATATTTAATCGTTTTACAGTTTTTCTTAAGATATTTAGTAAAAATTAATCCCTCGATTCTTATGAGTCTGCCAACAATTTTATTTTAGTTCTCATGTTTCACTTCGCAATATTTTTGTTTTGCGTAATGTCCCCACTACTTTTCTTTAATTCTTATCCGCAAATGTTTTCTCACATTCTCACGTTTAATCCTTACAATTTAGTTGACCCCACCACTTACCTAATATTTGTACAAAAAGTGAGTGTTGCTTATTCAAGGGGACAAAGGGAGTACGTCTTATCAAGGGTAAAAGTCTGGGTCCACTACTGTTTGCACACGAACGATCCACCCCATTCAAGCATACAACAATAGGAGGCAATCACCTTGCACGAGCAAAGACAGGGCAGCAGCAAGAGTAGCATTTTGTCTCAACATTGCAAATGGCGGTCGACTTGATTCCCCAATCTTGGGAACCCAAGTACCTAAAGGAATTGAACAAATTGGTTGTTGAAGAATAGGCAAAGAGCTACTAGAGTGTTTGAAATGTCTGCAAATACCTGGAAAATAGGACAGTGAGCTGTAGGTAATAACAATCTAAAATGCAAAAAGGAGCAAAAATGGTGAGATGGGGACCTGAAACTTACACTTTAGTATCCCAGACAGAGAAGCAAGATGTAGCAGCTGCGGGAAAGAACCATCTGGTGATGAGGAATTTATAATTGGAACAGTGGATACTCTGTTTTGCAAAATCTTCATAGCGACATCTTTCAAGGAATCATATGGTCCAGCCTGCACATTAGAATGCTTAAACGTCAATCTAGGTAAATAAGAATGCTAGACCACCCAATTTAAGGGAAAAATAAGATAGACTATAAAACAGAGCACATCATACTTGCATTTTCTACTTCAAAAAAAAAAAAATCCATTCTTTCAGGGAAAAGAATGACAATTGTATAAAAAGAAAAAAGAATCAAATAATCAGATATCGATTATAAGTGGGAGATGAGACAGAAAAGCAGCAAAAATGCGCAATAAAAAAGCAACCTGATGATTTGTATCTAACCTGAAAGGCAAAGCACAGAGGCCATATCACACTTAAAACATAAAAAGTTGACCATAATTCAATCAAAAAAATGGAAACTAAAGTAAAAGTAACACAATTCCCATATTCAGGGTAAGGAGGACAACTGCTTACTCAGATTTCACAAAGACACAGGCCAGAGACACTATGGTATTACCACATCACCACTTGGTAATTTGGTAGTTGACCAGTGTGCAGATTTGATGTTTGGCATACAAGCCACAAATCAGAACCTGAACTATCACTGACATACACAATTTCTTGAATATGGAAGACTCTAATGGTCAATGATCAATGATCAACATTACAACCACTAATACAAACTCAAAGCTACTGCCAAATCTGAAAAGAGAATAGCAAAATTCCACGAAGCAGACAACCCAATCATAATAACATAGACCAAGAATAAACAACCAATTCTGTTCCACAAAAAACATACATTAAGGATTGTCTAAAGTCTTGGACAAATTCTCTAATAAGTCCTTTAATTACTGAATCCAAAATGAATATGCTTGTTGAAAACAGTTGGCCAAGAACAACTGCAAACCACAGTTAAGCCACATGCTTCAACAAAAAACTGTTTATAAAAGGGAAATCTACAAACCAGATTATCAGAGCCACCTTCATAAGCTCGAGGCAGCAGCACTTACATTTATAAGCTGTCTGGCATACGGCCTCCCGCTGCCCTCAGTTTGTCTATTGTGACAAACTTTTCCATCTTTCCATGCCAAAATTGTATGAGTCTCTAACTCCTCTTCTGTCAAATTTGAGCCATGATTCCCAAGCTAAAAATTGTACTTTGTTAATCAGCAGAAGCAACAAACACAACCAGATCTAAAGAGCTAAATCAACAACAGCAAACTTAATAAACCTATCATTGCAAGCATCAAATAGAACAATGCTTTGCCAAGGATGTACAGAAATATGTGAGGGGATGTATCAAGAAAACAGCTAGTCTAGTATTTAGAACATACTAAAATACTTCCTATGTTTCATAATGTCTATAACATTTACACTTTTGACACAATTTATTGTGAACTTTTAATCATACTCTTTCACCAAATATATAGTATTAGTAACATAGTTAAGAGACATCTTGTTAGATTCATTTCAATGTGAATTTTCAATAAATCAATTTGTTAAATTTTATTTCTAATGCACAACAATTACATTACCCCAATGCCCCTATGTGCTACGAGGAGAGGGGGTATGATTTCATTTCATCACCCAATGCTGCTTAGTATATGATAATGTGTAAGATAAATATTGCAAGACTTTCATAAAAAAAATGTATACAGTACCTGAGATCCAAGGAAAAAAACTTACTTTCTCCGTTTCCTTTACTTTCACATTTGCACCCAAGTACAATAGCACACAAGTTAAGATACCAGAAAAATAGTAGAATATTTCAATATTGCCCTTACTTACAATGACATTAAGAATAAACGGTAGGAATTAAAAAATTATATGTGGAAAGGATCATCACTTTTGTTTGAAAGTGGAGAAAATTCAAAATATCCCTTGCTTATTTGTCATTAAGCAAAAAATGGGCCACAAAAATAAATTAGTGAAGTTAATAAAAGTGGTTAAAGAAAAGGGTGCAAATAAAAGAGAACTCAAACAAGAAAAATGGTGAAAGTTAAAAAAAAAATTAAAAAAAAAGGGGGAGGAAGTATATCTTAGATATATTGTATGCCAAGTAGGATAGGACCAAACACCTCATTAAGCAAAAAAAATTTGAGGCAAAGGAAATAAATCACAATCGAATGCAAAGCACATCAAGTAATTATTTCAGAGTTCAAGAACGAAGAGTCTCTATATGTCATGTAAAGAATCCAGAAAAAAAAAAGCTTGCAAAACACATCGACAAAATCCAAAGGACAATTTTTGTCTGTCCTCGAAATTTAGTGAATTCCTTATCCTCCTCTTTCTCCCACATTGGTTACCAGCAGTTGCCAGTTAAGCACCAATTTCATCACATAACAGTGAGACATTAACATTTTAAACGTTTCAAAGTTGATTTATCAAGATGACTAAGCTTACACAAATCCCACAAGAATCATTACCAAAGAAGTAGCATCACAAAATTAAGGTTGATTTGTGCATTTAATGGAAAATAACGACAATAATAATTAGTTGTCGTGATTCATGAAAAGAAAAGAGAAATTGTCAGCAAAAAAAATCATCTAACATAGATGGGCACATTTAGCATTGGGGCAAAAAGAAACAAGTGAAGATGTCTGAAGGTAACTGTCCACATACCTCTCTCAAAATTAAAATGAAGTCAATGGCACTAAGAACTCCAACAAAGTGACCCTTGCCAAAATCCCACAAAGGAGCAGCAGGAACTCCCTGCAAGTAGATTAGATAAAATTGTAATCAATTATGTATAAAATCAACATAGAAATTATCGAAGAGCATAGGGTATGAAGGATCCAAAGTAAAACATACACATAAAAGAGAAAAGAGGAAACAAAGAGACTAACAACTAAAGTATTATTGAGCACAACAAAAATAGTAAGTGGTGGCCATTACGTAAGCTCTGAGATTAATGGAGAAGATAAGATAAGAATACATTACAAGGGGTAAGGTGAAAAAAGAAGGGAAAAGGCAACTTCACTACAAGGTAACCGGGGAACTTTTTTGTCAAATGTCCAACGGAAGGTAATGTAAGCTTTAGAGCACCTTAAAATGACACCCAAAAAATGAAAAGATAATAAAGTAACTATTTCCATTTACATTTAAGTTTTGATCCATTTTTCAAATCACGTCTACTCTATCCATGAATTCAGAATGTAGGTGGAACCATGGAACAAGTGCATTAAATACTTTACTCTATCTGAAAAAGAATGCCTCTTCGTATAATACAAAATGAGAAATAATTGTTGACGAAAAACGTTTTTTTTTAATTCTAAAACTCTCTTCTTAAATCTTTTTATAATTCTTTCTTTGTGAAGGCGTACTCCTTCACAGGCTCGAATACAGAACAGAAGAGGATCTACTCTGCCAAGGGAGACTTGATTCCTAGACCTCTAGACTCTAGTCATTCACTTAATTTTAATTACTCCTACTATGGAATTGCTAAAAAATACAAATATTATTCCTTGGTTTCTTCAACTCACTTGAGTGATTGAACCCCGCCATCAGGTCAGGACCAATAAAACACTGCCAGAATAATATGAAAAACACACCTGATAAAAGCCAGAAAGAGATGCAGATTTGGTAATTTACGGAAAAAAATTCAACATAGGGAGACTTAGTTCATAAGGATGCTCCTGATAGTGCCTCATTATCAGAAAACACAAGGTGAATCCCTAAAGTCCAGCTAAGGCATTAAGGTGCAACATGAGGTCCAAAGGAACGGGGCAAGACATGCATGCGCAATAAGGTTACTTCGAAAAAGTGTTTTCTGAATATCAGCCAGGAGGATAAGATGGTACATATGTTGTGCATAGTGCTCAGTGAATAGCAGCTGGCTGGCTACTCACAGGCAAAGTCTTTGATTATGCTGCCACATCAAGGATTTATTCAAATCTTATTGGTTGTCTTGGAAAGCAGACTAAGAATTTTGCAGACATTCCAACCCTACTTGAGTGCTAGACCAAAAACCCAATATATTAAACTTGAGTTTTATGGACCTTCCAACCCTACTTAAATCTAACATTCTTCAATGAATTTATGAAGCATAGTCATTAGTTAAGTCCAATCATTAAATCTAATCATAAATGTATTAGAGTAATAAAAAAGAGTCTCTCTTATAAATCTCCAACATTATAGACTTGCAAGGATACCATAATTGATCTAACAAGAATTAAACCCACTGCTTTAAAAAAGAAACAAAAGAAAGCAAACTCCACAACAGAAAGCTGCCTTGCAGGTGGGCCACTTCACAATAAAGAAGGCCAATGACCCTAGTCACCCTGTGATGTGTCCACTCTTCTTCTAAACGAGTAGACCTATCCCAATTCCCTATACTTGTATAGCTTAATACAAAGGAACAATTACCAACACCAGAATTTGCTGAAGCCATTAGAAGAAAACAAGGCTTATGATGGATAAAGAGCTTGAAGAGTTTTTGTCACTATTCCCTCTTTTTGTATATGAATCACAGCCCTTAGAAATAATCGTTTAAAAATTGACTTCACCATATCTGCAAGCAATCAAGTTCCATCATTAATCAGCTACTTTCACAATTCTTCATATAATTGCATTTGAATGGCTGCTTTTGATGAACGTTCTCCCAGAGATATATGTATGACACCATAAACTATTCCAACCTACGACCATTTCCCACCTTATGTTTCCTTCAATGGCTAAAACAATAAAATACATGTCTATGCCCATAAGCTAGCATCTTTCTGATGTTGGTGGTTCTTTTGACATGCCAATGGTAATTGATCTCTTTCTACATCTCGTCTCCAAATTTACAAAGAGACAAGTGCCACACTTTTTCAGATAACAGTCTCCCCACGTAAGTCATCATTTTTGGTAATTTTAAAGTACAATTTTTATATATCTTCAAGTTCTGGCGTTTGCTTCTGGCAAGGCAGCTTCACGTAAGTTTTCGGTTAGTAAGCAGGCATCATCCATGGCGCGAAGCTAGCTCTTTCTTAGCAGCTTTTTATTATATGCTCACAAATCAAAATCACAAATCTCTTTCTGCATCTTTTTTACAAAGTTACGAAGTAATACAAACACTTTACTTGTATTTAGATAGTTTTCAGAGAACAGTGTTCCCTCCCAATGGTTTCTAATTATTTTCAACATAAATTTTCCTTCATCCAAACCAAGAGATATGTTGTAGAATATATATAGGAGTCTAAGAATAGAACTTTGGCTGAGTAAATAAGAGAAATATAGTGCAACTTAAGACATAGCTCCAAAGATAGAAAGAACGGAGTTTTTTTATGAATAAATTCTAAATTAGAATAGAGAACAAGCCATAATATGATTTCAGCTAAAATTAGCAATTAGATTATTTTATACAAGATGAAAATGGATTTATTAGTCAACCCTTAGAGACCTCACATGGAACTTGGAAGAGGGACTCCATCTTACTCCCTTCATGGTATTAAATATCAAACTGAATGTTCACTAACAAATTGTATCATGCCAAGATTAGCATTTTTATTTTAAGTATTCTCTACATACAAGATGATCATTGAGACTATTGTCTTGGTTGAAGATTGGCATTAAATACAACTAAAAACAACCGAACAAAGTACAATCTTTCTAAGTGACAAGTTCCCATGCTGATTTGTTTTGGTTCATGAAGCTAACCCCATATTGTTGGAATCAAGACTTTGGCATTATTGTTGATTCTACGGGTACATAAACAAATATAAGAAGCTTTGAACATAGGGATAATAATACTAATGAATGGCCTTGATCACACTAATAATGGTTGCTCAAATCCTCTTTGCAAGAGAAGTAATCCATACTTACATGTCAGAAAAGTTTGATTGCAAGATGGAACATGTAATTTCAGTATTCAACATTTAAAAACAAACACTGCTAAGTCATGGTTTTAACGATTATTAAAAATATCAACATCTTCCCAAGAACAGCAAAAGGGATATATCAAACCTGCTCATAAAGAATATGAAAAGCTTGTTTAACCGGCAAAGTAACATCCAAAGCCACAACCTACATTGACAACACAGGCAAATTTTAAACAGAACTCATGTTAACTGGAATATGCAGATCTCAAGGACAGAAACTGAGTCTGTTAAAGAAGGGGATAAATCCAAACCTTGCCCGACTCTGGAAGTAATTCATATGCTGTATGTTGCGATAAAAACAAAGATATACGATGACGAGAAATCTGTACATCAGCCTCTGAAATTCGCTCCCGCAACATTCCATCAGGCGATGCCATCTGCTCAAATACATTGAATATACAAAGGAACTCACAAAACTCATTTGTTTAAGAGCTAAAAGAGAAATGGAAAAGAGGATGATGATCTCATTATAATATAAAAAATTTGCACCCTCCTTTTCAAATCATTGAATACGATGAAAGATCAAAACTGTCGAGCCCTTAGGATAAACAGGTATGAGAGAAAGGACTATGTTTTCCATCAAATCAGATCAAAAAATAAAAAGACATACCATAATTCTAACTAACAGTAAGAGTACAGTAAACAAGTCCCCCCTCTCTTCTCCCAACTCCACAAAAAGGAACATAAATCAAAGATTCCTCTATGAAAAAGGAAGACATAGAGCCAACATTTTAATTACAATAAGCAGCATTGAACAACTGCAGAAGTAATAAACTAGTAATAGAGCATTAGACATAAAACTTACTGGACGAACAAATGTGTTCTCGTCCACCTCCATGTTGGATCTACCAGGAGTGTCAGAATTAAACATAACAGAACCAATATCAGACTCCCTTGGTATACGCACATTATTGACAACACCATAAGCTCCACTCACAAAAGGCTGATGTTCATCATAACGCCATTCTCCATCAACATTAAATTTGTACTGCATGTAAACAGACAGTTGGTGGTCAATTTTCCATGAAGATAAAGTCTAAACTTGATTTATGCAACTTAGATGGATAAGAAAATGAGTGCAAGAAATTCATGGTATAGACTATTGAAACATTTTGATTCATTTTAAATCAACTTTGACAAAATGCTCAAAAAGAACTATCACGACAATTCATCGGGTTAGCTATCAATACAATGCATATAATTACAGCCCCATCACTGGTGAGCGAATAGTATACACTCTAAAATTAAACTAATTGGAGATATGAATACTTATTATCATGGATATGAAGTAAAATTTTAGATAAAACAACCAAAGAAATAAGAATGGTGAGAGAGGACCTGCAGAAAAACAGCTATGTTGTAATCACTTCTCTGATCTTTCTAATAAGCACTCACCTCAAGTACAACCTAAGCAGAAGTGACACTTCACTTGCAACAAATGCTTGAGTGAGTAAAAGAATAAGCATGTCACGAAGTAAAGCCCAATTAAACAAAGGGAAAAGAGGGTGAGATGCAACAGGTAATAATGTCGGATGAAATGAACTAAACAACTAATCATATTGCGTTCCACCATCAGCAATAGTAGGAAAGGAGGGACGAAAGCAGCCATTGAAGAGAAAATATACAGCAAACACGGAAAAAAGCATGCTCAACAGTTTATAAATTATAACATTCATAAAAATCACTTCATTGCTTACACTAATGTTAAAAGTAATAATAATAAGGGAAATTATCAATGGTGCCCTTGTACTATTGAAAAATTACAATGGTACCCAACTGCATTTCAGTGGTACCCCCCAATTATATGCTAATTACAACCGTGACACTATTAATCAATTTTCCGTTAAGTTGCCGTTAAATCTCGAATGACTTAACCATGGTTAGGTTCTTCTTCTTCTTCCTCCCTTTTCCTGCTCTCCTTCCATGGCAGCTTAGTATGGAATCTAAGAGACGGATACTCCTTTCTTCAAACCTTTAAGATGAGCTTCCAGTATTAAACCCCCCAATTATCTCACCCAAAAACTTCATAGTTCAAGAAAAAATTAAGAAAAAGCTTCCAAATTACAAGACAAGACAACTCCAGCATAAATTGAAAAATTCAATAATCTAACTGGGTATATTATTGGGTATTCTTCAAATAAAGTCTTGGCTTTAAGTATTGTAAGTTTTGTGTTTTACAATGATACTCTTTCCGTAACCAATTAAATCCCTTCTACTTTGCAAATGTGTTTTCAAGAATTGGAATTTTATAATCTCAACCCAGAATTTCGCTTCTTTACACCTCAAAAATTCCCCTTTTTCTGATTATCAATCCATTCTAATCAACACAAAAACTTTCTTACTGTCATTTGATTTTGAAAATCATCAAAATCATCACAAAATTTAATTCATTTGAGAAAAATCAACTCAATTTTCTAATATCTTTTCAATGGTAGCATCAAGCCATGGATTAATCTGCTTAAATTTTGAAACTACAAATCAAATCCAAATCCCATACCCTCAAATTTCGGGTAAACCCCAAATTATCTAGAATTAGTCTTGAATTGATTGCTGATTATTGGGTGTGTTTCTATATGCAGCAGTATGAAGCTAATTTCCAGAAATTTAATGCCGAGAAAGAGCTTGTACTGGAATTAGGATTACACTGAATTAGAAGGAATTGTGGGGTTTTGTAAGTGTATTTCTAATGCAAAGATTCAAAGACTAATTCCATACTAACCATGGAAGAAGAGCTGCCATGGAAGAAGAGCAGCCATGAAAGAGAAAAGGGAAGAAGATGAAGAAACTAACCATGGTTAGGTTAAATTCCAAATTTAACGGAAAATTCATCATTAAGGTTACGGTTGTAATTACCATATAATTGGGGGTACCACTGAAATGCAGTTCGGTACCATTGTAATTTTTCAATAGTACAAGGGCACCATTGATAATTTCCCTAATAATAAACAATCCAGAAAAGGTACAAATGATATACTCCAAAAATGAGCACAAATACAGACCACAATGACACTAACATCAACCCAAAATATTTTATCTGCTTGCACACATCAAACGCAACCACACCAAACACTATTCTCTCAAACATAAGCCCGTCCTTAAATGAAACTCACATTCACCAAATTATAAAACAATCTGGCCAAACGATTCACACTACATAACAATTCACACATCCCACACAAGTTCAATAATAAAAAAACAATTCCACAATCAAGCAAAAGCAGTAAATAACCAATTTAAGCTCAATAGTGACCTGATGATATCCTGGTGTTAAGTTACAAATAACTTGAAATGCAGTAGGAGTCCCCTCCATAGGAGACATAAGTATATGCTCAGTCCACCTGCATAAACAACAAAGTCGAAAGGAAAACATCATGATCAATTCGCAATCAATAAGTACACCAAAAGTACATTTAAAAACCAAAACTCTTACCCAGTAAATGAACCACTTAAAAAAACCCGTCTTCCTCCATGAGGCCAAACAAAACGAGTAGGAAAAAATATATTTCCAGGAAGTCCACTGTTAGTATGAGTACCAGAATCCGGATTCGATCCAAACATTTCCAAAATTTAACCTAAAGTCGGCACTTTTAGCTGAAATTAAATCCTAAATCTCAAAATTGAAACTAAAAACTCAAATTACGAAAATACAATGTCCTAATCTCTAACTAATTCATCGGTCGATTCAACAAATAATTGACCCAAGCCAATACCTAAAATACAAAAAATAAATGATATGATTATCCATCAATTCAAAGGATCAAGCTAAAAGAACCCTAATTCCAAGTACCGGAAGAAATCAAGCGAAAATGTGTACAGATTGCGGATAAATTCTCACATCAAAGGAGATTAAAAATCCCTAATCTTGAAGAGAGAGAAAGAAGAGAGACAATATGTAAGCCACCAGATAATCCGCTGAAGAAGGAATAAACGACGGTGGATATAAGACGGAAAAGGTTTATATATTTTTGGGGGGTTGAATTTTTTTTTTTATATCTTTAAAAGGCAAAAAAAAAAAAAAAGAGGGAGAGAGATAAAATTGCGGCCGGCGGCGAAAGAAAAATACAAAAGTAACGGAAGAAGGAGATGGAGATGATGAAGAAAACCGATCTCCCGTTAGAAAAAATTCTTGCTAAATTATGAAAATAAGAATAATTGTAATAATAATAAAAATAATATGTATTTTTTTTGAAGTAATATGTGATTTGTTTTTGAAATAATAAAAAAAAATATAGAAGTATTATCATGTAATTTAATAAGTAACATAATGAACTTTGGGCAAATTTTTTCATTCTTTTCATTAGTTTTCATTTGTGTAAAATTACTGTTGATAATAATAATAATAATAACAATAATAATAATATAGAAAATTATCATGAATAATAAATCTTTAAATATTTTTACTACAATAATATCAACTATTAATTAATCATAAATAATAAGACATTTGAAAGATAATTCTCCTTAGCATCATTTGACTTGTTAGTAACCTACAATTATATGTCAATGGTCAAAAATAAAATGGAAAAAAAATCTCTCATTACCCTCTAACAACTTCACCACCACAATCTCATCTACCTTCCTAGCGTCAGCCCACTATTTTCGGCGACTTACCACCACAATAGTTCCCCAACCCTTAAGAAAAACGCCTACATAGTAAAACACCCTAACCCCTTAACTTACCCAACCCGTGAAAACCCTAAAACTCACCCACCTCTATTCCTATTCACACCTGCAATTAACAATCGAGGGGAGGTTTTGCTATTGGCGGCAATGGAGGAGAGGGTTTTGACGATTTGAAACCAAGGGGTTGCAATTTATATGTGATGGTGGTTGGATGGTGTCTTGGTTTCGGCCATGGGGGAGGATGGTAGCAATCTCAGGGGTTGCGATTTGCAGATGGTGGTGGTTGTTTTTTTTTTTGGTTGGTGGGGGTATTGGTTGTGCTGGGGTTGGGGTGGGAATCGTGGGGACATTGGGCCTGCGATGGTACATAGTAGGGGTAAGACGAGGGGCGAGATGAACCAGATGGTAATATGGTACAGAGGTGGGAGAAGAGCGTAGGGAGTGGGGAACTCAACTCAAAACTGGTATTATTCATTATTAATAATCAATAGTTGATATAATTATAGGGTTACATAATAAACAATCTACAATATACTCAATAAACTAGTTGTCAAATGACAATCATACAATATAATCAAATAGTTGTCAAATGACAAAAGTCATGTTTACAATGTTTTGCCAAATCATGAACTAGTAGTATGACATTCTGTTTTACATAAGATTTCATGTCTGCATAATTTCAAAAACTGTATAACCTTATTAAGATATGATTGGAAGTTTTTGCACCAATAACAAGCAATTTATGTAAAGTTTTGGAAAATAATTTATTACATCAATATAGATTTATATTATTAAAAGTAATTATTACCCCAAATCAACCTATGAACTAAAATAGTTGTACTATTTGTAATACTTTACAAAAAATAATAATCACATCATGCATTGTTATAGAAAAAAAAAACACTTTTGAATTACTTTTATCAATTTATAGCCCATCTCATAAACTTTTATCAATTGGTCAAATGACAAGGGAGATAAATTGTATTGTTCAAATGTTTTTTCGTGGGGTGTATTGGCCATAATGCTTATATAGGAGTGACTATTATATGTCGTAATGAAAGAGGTAGATTGTATTATCTCGATGAGGTGCCTCAAAAAGGTAAGCTTGCTTATGTACCTACCAAACAACAATTATAAATATAGCATCACTGCATCAGCGGTTAAGAGATTCTTTCTTAGGGTATTTAAAACATTTTTTTCCTCTCTTAAAACCTTGAAAATGTCTTTAGAGTGAGAAAACTTATGTGCTTGCCACAAGTTATAAGCCGTCATATTTATCTAGCTCATCTCATTCCGATAAACCTTTTGTTCTTTTATTCTGATGCACGAGGTCCTGAATTTAAACACATGTTTTTTTCTTACTTTGTGTTATTTATAGATGATTACTCGTGTTAGTTTATTCTTTAAAACAAAATCTGAAGTTTTTAACGTATATGTCAACTTCAATAAAATGATTTAAACCTAATGTAATACACAAATTCACATTCAAAAAACAGATATTGCGCGCGCGGGGATGGGATAAGGGGGTGGGCATATTAATCTTGACATAGAACATTTCATATCAACAAATGGCCTTATCTATCAAACCTCTTGTTCAGATACTCCACAACAAAATGCAATATACAAATGAATGAACAGTATCCTTCTAGAACTAGCAGAGCCTTATGAGCGAATATAAAGTGCTAAAGCATTTTTGGGCTGAAGTCATTGTTATCTCTAATCATCTCACAAATTGTTTTCCCACAAAGAAACTTAAATAAAACTCTTCTTGACTCACTTAGATCCTCAATATCCATCCACCTATTCTCTTTATCGCCCCGTGTCTTTGGAATCACGATGAATGTCCATCTTCGAAAACAAAGTCAAAATAAATTATAGCTTATGGCAGTCAAGTGCGTCTTTGTTGGGTATCGAACAAATCAAAAAGAATATTGATGTTTAGACCCAATCCATAACAAAATGTGTAGTGCTATGGATTGTGATTTCTTTGAAAATTTCTACTATTATCACCACCTTAATTCGATATCAGGGGGAGGATTATAATAATGATCTAAGCAGGTTGACATATTCTTTAGAGTTTGTTGGGGATCCTCAAGAGTAAGTAGGCAACAGCTTTACAATTGTCTCTGCTAATGTAATACTTTCTTCTTTTCATAGCCACCTAATTTCTACTTCATTTGATGAGAACCCTACTATAGAGGAAAGGATTGTTGTTAAAGTAAGCCAGGAGGTTGTTGAGGAGGAAAGAAAAGTAGCTGAGGTAAGCTAGGAAGTTTGTTGAAGATGTTAAGCATACTGATGACTTTGTGTCACAAGTACTTGAGAAAACTGAAAATTAAGCATTTAAGAGGTGTTAATTACCTCCTTAAAGCACAAGGGGAATTCTCCCCCGCCAATATAATCCAGAAAATATATCCCAACGCTTTAAGTATCCTTTTGATCAAATTCAAGAAGGAAATTTATCAAAAACTGTAATTGCCTTAATACTACTTTTTATTCTATTGATATTTCCAGAAGCACAGAAAATTCTCTTAAAATAAAAAATGGAGAAAGACAATAAAGGAGGAGGTCGTTGCTTTGGAGAACAAAATATGAAAGAAGTGCACTCTTCCCAAAGGAAAGAAGATCGAGGATGCTAGTAAAGTTTTACCTTGCTGACGATACATGTGATATGTACAAATCTTGTTTTGGTAGAAAAGGCTACACTCCATAGAGTGGACTATTCAAAGACTTTCTCTTCTGTGGAAAAAATTGATATAATTCGAATTGTGTTCTTTGTTGCGTATCGAGACAGACATTTTAACCAATTTGATGTTAAAAATGTCTTTCTTGCAAAAGAAATTTAAGAAGTATACATGGAGGCACCCCAAGGTTTCTCTCACGACTTCAAAAAAGAAGGTGTAAGCTTAAGAAAACCGTATATGGGCTAAAACAATCTTTCAAAGCATAATTTGAAAGATTCATTGCAGCTATGAAGAAAAGTGGGTACAAACAAAGTAATTTAGATCATACATTGTTCTTGAAGCGAATTATTAAATCACATCATCATAGGAAATGATGCAGAATATGTTACAGAGTTGAAAAGAAAGTTATATTGGGATTTTGAATGAAAGATAATGAGAAACCTAAAATAATTCCTTAGTATTGAGGTTATAAAGTCAAAACAGGCTGAAATCCTTATTAGTGGGAGGAAATATATTATTGATCTTCTAGCAAATACATGTATGCTTGACAGTTGAGACGCCTATTGTAAAATCATAAACTACATATTATCGAATGAGCAAAAGTAGATGATAAGGGACAATATCAAAGAATGGACTTTGTAAATCAGAATGCTATGAAATATAATTAACAAAAACTCTTTGTTGCTTTAATTCTTTTCACTACTCCCATCTTTAAAGTCATCAAATTGCAAATTCCACATGGCACACTCATCATCAAATTGTCTCAAAAGCACAAAGAATTGTACTACAATACAACCATTGTACAATGATTAATAATCATCAATGAATGGCAACTAACTTCCTCAAAAGGCTTTCATGCCTTCGGCATATAAAGCTTAATCAACCATCTTTTGAACAGGCAAAATTTGGGTTGCCTTTGTTGAAATTCCATGATGTACTATCACTTTAGACTAAAGAATAGTTGGTACAGTTTTCAAGAATTATGAACACAAAAATAGTGTCGTAAATGAGGTTCTATAACATATATTTGTGTTGCAAAGAAAAATCGCAACTTCTTTCTCGTATTCTGCTAGACTTTGGCTGGCAATTCTTTAGTATACTTTCCGAAAATTGGGAGGATGTACATAAAAATGAGAGCGACTTTTATGTTGTTGGAAGAATGTTGAAATATGGTAGGTTCATCAATTCATGGGTTGTGTTGAATGTTGATGATGAGTCTTCTAATCAAGAATGGGCGACGTTTTTAGCAAATGTACTTGAGCAACCATTCCAAGCTCTGTCAGTAAAGAATCATATCAACCATTTTTACAAATTACATGAAAATGATTCATAAATTGGTTGTAATAGAAGATTTGAAACAATGAACAAGGTTGAACAAGCACGCTTCGCTCACATGGTGGGTACTCCACCAGATGATCTCCAGTTATGGGTACTAATCCGGCCACCATGTGAGCGAACCTTAGCTTGAGGAGGATCCCCTTTCACCCCACCTTCCAAGGATCTGATTGGCCAGGTTAGTAAAAGATGATGTTGAGCGTCACATGTGATACATAGTTCGAGACTATTAAGAAATGTGTCACATGTGATGGTGGCTCCCATCTTTGATCTTACCCTCTGGATTCACTGGAATGTGAGTTTTACCCATGTAGTCCAATGTTTACGACAAAGGAAATGGGTGGATTCCTTGTATCTAAAAAAAGCCTAGCTCGAGCACAACTCAATTATAAATAATTTGGGAAACAGAAACTTTATGTTGATACCTGAACGCATTCAGTTAGATCATTAACTTTTGTTCTGACATGAGCCTGCAGAAGATTGAAATTATGAGAGACAATTGTAAATCAAGACCCATGTCATGAAGTGAAGGCTGGCAAGTAACAACTAGAACATGTACGTTGTACATAATACGTATATCCTTTTGGATTAATTATTGGTTCTCTGAATTTAAACTCAAAATCCATCTTCTCCAAATGGATGAAAAACAAAGGCATGTCCACCCTGTGATTAAAGGATAAGCCTTATATAAGAGGGTTGAAGCCTTGAAGAACAATTTGAGCAAAGGGGAAATGGTGTACAATCTTGCTTGTCAAGGCATGCTCGGTGTGTCAGTAGCAAGAGATATTAACAGTTTGAGGAATAATCCAAAAGGAGAATCAGGTAGGGTAGCGATAGGCCGATAACTGTGGAATATAGATGGTAGACATTGCTCTCATTAAGAAGCATTTAGTTATGATCAAAGACAAAACAGTGTATGTAATAATCTAAGTAGCTAATTATCAAATTATGTCATTAGGTGGGGAAATGGAGACAAGTTAGGTACCTGCACAACTCGTAAGCTGGATCCACCTTGACTTACGGAGAAGGAGACCAGGAGTACCAATGCTGCTGCTACTGTTGAGGGCCAAAATCTGAGATGCCTACAGTCAAGCAGAGATAGACCGGCCAAATACTTGGCCTTTCTTTCCATCTCTTCATCAGCTGCTGCAGCTTTTAGGTAGAACCTGAGAATATTTCATAAGGTTGTTAGTTGATACATTAACTGCAAGCAACCTAATGCAAAATTACATCAGTATGAGCATGTCGTATGTACCCAAGGAAAGAGTAGGTAGTTGGAGAGATGCAGTGGAACTTAAGAACCTCTAGGATTACCCATTCCATGGCGACAACTTCATATCTGCAGTACACATTGCATCCCACATAGAAAGATTTTTGTTGGACACTGAAAATTAAACAGGTCTTGTAATTAGTCTAAATATGAGATTCAATCAAGAGGCCCATATATTTTCTGGACTCAGTAGCAAACAGATGCTGCTAGCTGGTAAAATAGTACAATGAATGAGAAAATGAGCAAGATTCTGAACTAAGAAACCATAAAGTCTAACAGACTAGGACACTAAGAAACTCTGGTTCGAGTACTTGGATTATGTTGATGTAAAATATGTTAGTTTTAATAACCAATATTACTCATTATCTGCCTCGAACACTAACCTGAGGCTAACACAATGATAAAACTGGCACGGGTACAAAGTACAGAAAAATTCAACAAGAGACTCAGTTATATGTAACCAAATCCAGCAAATGAGTTTTTAGTCAAATTTGTCAATACCTGTTGTAAGGCTGGTTCTCTTCGATTCTGATGGCAAGGGTGAGGCAGGCTATGCCAAGAAGTTGTAGGTTCTTCCGACTTGTAAAAAACCCTTTGGTCAAAAATCTATCAAGAAGACGCACAGCAAGAAATGTTGTTTCACTCTGGAGATCCTTTTTTCTGGATAGCTGTTCGTTCAAGAAATAATTGTTGAAATACAGTCAGTACTTCCACACAATTCAGCAAATCGAATAGACGTTACAAACGACATGAATATACTCCCAGCTGACTAGACTTGCCAAGCCTTTTAAGGTAATTCAAATCTCTTTTTTAATGAAATATTTTAAGACCTTAGGTAGATGCATTGCAACCAGCGGAAAAACGCTTGCTTACATTTATCCTCAAAATCTAAGATTGTCCCAACTGACTTCATACACAATAAGGTTGAGATCATTTTTCCAATTAGTTTCTTATTAGTTATGCTACTTCATCTGACTTCAAACACATCACAAAACTTAGCGTAAACGCATAATAATTTAGTATAATACTTTGATGAAAAAAGTTCTAGGAAGGTCTCTGGACACTCTGAAGCGATATTGGCACCCCCTTTATTCCTAATATGGGTCGGGAGTGTCAATATAAATTATCAGAGTGCTAATTAAAATCAATTCCCACTACGCCCATAAAAGTCATATTCTATCTTACAAAACTAGTTACGCTTTCCAATATTTGGTCTCGTAAATAGTTCCACCATTTTTATTTAGTCGGCACTGTTTGACTTTTTCATTATTTACATACACCATCTTGACTTTCATTTGAAATTTATATTTATGATTTTTTTCATTTGTGATTTTATCCAATGAAAACATAGTCACATGGAATCTTCCTAAATTTCATCATAAAATTTATTTTCATAATATATACATTGTAAAACTTCAAAATATTGATTATTCAAAAATTAATGGCTTAAATTGTGCAATGACAAGCATGAGACGTGAATAATAAGGTGTAATAACTAAATCAGAGAGGAAGTATAAATAACAAACTTTCACATATGTAATGTTAAAACTAATCAGTAATCATATCAAATGAAATGAAAGTAGTACTACTAAACTTGAAGAAGAGAACTAAAAAATGAAAAAAAGAGACCTATAGAACTCAGTTATTTACGTGGATCTTCGATATGCGACAGCTCATTTAACTACACTCATTTTGCTTACACTATACTGGCGTCAACAACTGATGCAATAATTTAAGCCATCAGTAATTAACTGTTAAATCAAACAAAATAACTCACTTCAACAATCCAATTAGCCATAATTAACCGCTGCTCAAGGATTAATCCTCCATAATCAGTCGCAAAATCGTAGTCTTCAATGTAGTCTCTCGCTTTTGTTGCTTGATTTCGTTCTCTATTTCTCAATCGACGGTAATTCTCTTCATCTTCTTCACGTTCAAATTTCCAAAACTATATATAAACATGCAATTCATCATCAATCTGACAAATAATTGAACAAAACGTGTAAAATTGTTGAATAATGATTAATTAGATCAAATTAACACTTACAGCAAGTTCATCAGAATACTGATCATCCAAAAGAGAGGATACTTCATAATCTGAAGAATCAGAGCTAATTTGTGAGAATTGCTGATAAATCTCCTTGAAGAGAGAGTAACAAGGAGAAGTTGAGTCATCGCTTGATTTCTCAGAAAATTGACTTCCGGAGAAAGAGTTCAACCACATAGGAGTATACTCTTCTGTGCAGACATCGAACTGCAACACTTCATCACTGGAGAAAATCTCCGATTGAAGCTCAGAGACATTCGTCGCTGATGAAACCTCGTATTCATCATACGAAAAATTTTCACTGCATGCCAAGTCAGAGCTTACCATCCCAAGGATGAATTCATCGTATTTACTTTTCGATGTTTTTTGCTCAACAGTAGCCGTTGTACTCGCTGGAGAATGTTGAATTGCAGAGAACTCAGTCGGAACTTTATCATTTCGGTTCGACTCTGTTTCTGCGACAACAACAGAGCAAGATTCTACACAGGAGTGCTCCGACACAGATACTTGAGCAACTTCCTTCTTGAGCGACAAATTCGGAATCAACACCACATTTTTTCTACTAAACGTTGCTTCTAGAGGTAAATCAGCGGATTCAACTACCGTATTGCATGAAACTTGATCGCAACTCAAATTAAAAGAAAAATTACGTTTGAGACAAGCATTTGAAGTCGTGGAATCATTGAAGAGAATTGGCGATATTTGAGTTCGTTTTTTGCGAGGAATTTTCGATCTTAAATTTTTTTTGAAAAATTCAGCAGAATCAATACTAGCATGTTCAGTAGCAGTAGATTGATCAGTACTCTTGCGCTTCATGTTAGAGAGTTCAGATTTGAATTTTGAGATTTGCAGAAAGAAGAATTAAGGTTCAGAATTTGCAGAGAGATGAGAGAAGAGAGAAGAGAGAGAAGTTGAAGGGAAGGGGAAGAACAAGGAGAAGAGAAGGAGCAGAAGAGAGATAGTGGGTGTTTTGGTTGAAGCCTTGAAGGTGGTTACTGGTTAGAGGTAGTGGGTCCACTTTCTCAAAGTATTAACGGACAACTATTTGTTTTTGTTTAACTAACTTACTTTTTTAGTTTATATTACATTATTATTGATATTATTGGGGGAGAAATTTGAAAATTTGAGCTCTAATTGTAATTCTTTTTGGTGTTGATTAATATACTTCTATTTAGTAAGTCTAAAACACTGAATTAGTGCTTGTCGCTTATTGCCAGTCTTAAATTTAAATATTTATTCTTTTTGCCATATGACTTTTTTATATTATTTTAATAGATTTTGTAATAAAAGAATAATTTCAATGAAATATAATACATTGCACTAAGATTATGAACTACTAATTTTATGATAAATTTAAAGCATCTAACATGTAACTTGTTAGATGCTATCTAATTAATTTTGTATTGACAAATTCTTTATTAAGACGGACCATCTCTATTAAATTGACCAACGTGTATATTGGTCAGTTTCATGGTGAAACAGTTTCATATAAGATAAGCACTGATCGAACAATTATAAATAAAAAAAATATAGCTAATTGAAAGAGAAAAAGGGATTACATAGGATATAATCAAGAGTACATTCCTTTCAATACTTTTTCTTTTCCACTTTCCAAATGTAGAAAGTAGTTTAAAAATAGAAATATTGAAAAACTAAGAGTCCTATGAAACGAACAAAAACGTGAAAGCTAAATAAAGAATGGAAACAGAAAACTCCAAGTAAATTCCATTAAGATAATAACTGAATCTGTGAATCTTTTACATGAAGATTCACAAAAGTAAATACCTCTGTTATCTTCAAATGATTTTTCTGCTGTTCTTATCCTTCTGTGTTCTCAGCCAACCAAAACTTGAGATCAAAAAATGGCCTAATGCCTTGGAATAGATTGAGGCTTCAGGATTGTGTGTTCATATCACTCCCAGCATTTTAATGGCTAACTTGCTGAATCTCGTCTATTCTTGAATATATCACCTGAAGATGCAAACACCAACTATGTCGGATTGTCGGTTCGGTTACAAAGTATTCATGGCTAGTAGGGTCTATTATCTTCGATTTATTTTAATTTCAACTCAGGTTTTCACATCACATTCGGTTAACTTGAAGATGTTCTAACAGGTTTAGTTCAGTCCGTTTCTAGTAAAACCGATTCATATACAAATATGGGGAGAACAAGCCTCTAATGCCGTAGCCTATAAGGCTTTAAGCCTGCACAAATTCTTGTGAGAGACGGTCTCTTTGAGAGACCTCTCTAATTGGACCGGCCCAATACATATTTTTTAAAATTTTATAAGTAGGCATTAAGATTGATGTAAGTAGACATTTAAGATATTGATAGTAGGCATTAAGGATACAGCATGTAAGCATTAATGATAGTAGGCATTAAGAATACGATAAGTAGACATTAATCTATAATGGGATGGGCTTGAGATATGTCTCTCAAAGAGACGGTCTCTCAAGAGACTAGCTGTTAAGCAACTCATATCCGTTTATGAAGATGGTCAAAGCAACGAAAAGGAAAATGAAATCTCCATCTTTACTCCTTAGTCCCTCTAGGATAGCAGCAAAGAGGTAGAAATGTGGTAATTAATGAAGAGAGGGAATAAATTGTGTGGATGAAATTAAAAGAGAATTAAAATTACAGATGAAATTAAAAGAAAGTGGTGAGTCATTGTCCAAAAATGGAAAAAGATGCAAAATGAAAGGGACAATCCAAAATGAAAAATGATGCTAAATGAGAGGAACGTAACGCAAATTTGATGAAGGTATCTCAAATTTGTATTAGCCTAGGGCACATTTCCCGTACAAGAAGAGGTAGCAAGAGATTTTATCGAAAATTCTACATAACACGATGTGTGACATGAATTAGATAGCTAAAATAGCATTGCTGTAAACATATCAAAAATGATAAATTAATAACATTACTATCCTAGTCAGGACTACAAGAGTTTGTGTTATTCTAAGTTCTAACCTCACGTAGTTGCCGTATGATGTTGTTTTACTCAAAGATCATTAAGATATTGGGCTCTTCACAAAACATCATAGATATTCACAGATGATATAACTTGATCATATAAATACAAAAGGTCTTGTCAAAAATTGCAGGCAAATAAAGAATCAACGGTAAGGCATCAAACACAGAAAGGCAGAAACCATAAGCAAAACAGAAAGACCTTACCTTTCTTGAGGATTTCCCTTAGACTTATGACATTTGCATTTCTTGTGGATTTCTTTTAGACTTGTGCTTAGATTTTTTGTCCTTCTTCTTACTCCTGAAAACATTCTTCATCAGCTACTAAGCAGAAAAAACAGCCAGAAACCCATTAAAAAAAACTAAAAAGGATGCAGAAGATACTCGTCACGAGATCCAGCATCAAGACAATATTTCAGCTTCTTAGCAGCACGTTTCATCTCCTCGTCATCACTTCTTTTAAATCTGTTTATCTATGTTACGAAGGGAAACAAGAAAAGGTAATGCCAAATATTAAAATAAGTGTACTGATAATAAACATGAAATGAAAATAACTGCAACAGAAGAAAATTAGTAGGCGCATCAGAAAATACTCCAAAACTATGATCAATGCATTATGACTAGCCAAAGATAAATGTGCCATCTCTTTTAGTAGGGTATACAGAAGCTGACTTTTTGTCTCTTTGAAACAGTATTTTATAGTTCACCATCAGATTATATATGCAGCAGGTTAAGGCTCGCTTTGCACCTTCGTAAATAGGCATTATCTCAAGCTATACTGCTAAAAGAACCCAGTCACCTTAATCATCGGGGCATTTAAATTCTGGATGTTGTCATCTATATTAGGCAGCCATGTGCCTTCATTGCGGAATCCATGATCAGTATGCCATTATAACATACACCATGTTAGAGAAAATAGAATACATGGTTAAATGCTCCCGTTGGCTTTTTGTTCTTCATGTTTCGAACGAATATCAAAGAGTTCAAATGATACATATGAACAATGAATGGCTACATTTAACAATACAAGAAGAAAACATTTATACATTTTGACTTCATTTATCTCACGTTTCCTCCAATTTTCTGCTAAATTTTAATGAGCAATTAACAGAAGCTTATTCTACTATGCATAATAAAACTTTTCACTCAAACTCAAAATTTCACTTTGTTACCCAATCACCAAATGATATCAGAAGGCTTGCAAGAGGGAACAGACCATTAAGTCAGTGATAGTTAAATAAATTACTCAGGCTAAAGCATCAATGTTGAAGTATTTAATAATTGCCAAGGTAAATTTCTTTACCAAATCCTCTATGGCGTTGAGGGCCTGATTTAGCTCAGACATAGTGTGTGCCGAATTTTGTCGAGATAGAATGCTCTGAACATATCTGCATGGAAAGTGTACATTTCTCGCCCAATCATCATCAGAAACGTATCAAATAAAACAAAAACCAAAACCTTGTGTACTGACAACATAAGCAGTTTTAATACCTCTCAAAATCAAGAACTACAAGCTCCTCATTTGCTCTACGAAGCACAGCCAATGCCAACTACAGAAATAGCAAGAAATATTTAAACTATAACAAGAATGATTTAAGAACCAGAACACAGCAAAATTCTCTCACCCACACTCAATCATATTCGTATAAAAAAACGCGGTCGCGGATGCGTTCGCGGAAACGGTCACGATGACGCGAAAAACGGCTTTAATGGAACAATAACACGAATCGCGGCCAACGCGGTGTGAAGTTTTTGAAAAAAAAACACATAAGGGGAGTTTTGAACTCATTATTGCATTTTGTTGTTGAACTACTATTATTATGCAATAATGTACCCATAGCTACTACGTGAGACAATTGCAGTGGATGATTAATTAACTTTTCAGTTAGTTATTTTATTTAACTTAAAATTATGAGTAACTATAGTTTAATGTGATTATCGATAATTAAAGCTAATAGGTATTAATGAAATTTTAACGAGGAGATTAGAACATATTCTACAATTTAGAGAGATGTTAAAAGAAACTTTTCTATAACCTCTTTTTGACAAATAACATTATAACGATGAAAAAACGGGCATTACACGTTACATGGCGGTCAACGTGGCATTTTGACCGAGAAAATGAACTTCTCATGGAACAACCTTACAAAACATAATACAATGGCCGTTACATAACGTAATATTCGAGTTTTTATTCCATGGTCATGATTAAAAAATATGGCAATTAATAAAATTCCAATAACATCGCTTATCTTAGTGTCCATATAAATAATTAATTAATAACTTAATTACCTATTTACAAAATAATAGGAGTAAAATTACAAATATCAATATTTTTAAGAAAAATTAAGAAATAAAAGAACACTTCATAAGTTCAAAAATAATTTAAAGGACTACTTAAAAAAACATTTTGAAAGAAAAACAATCAACCTTTCAATTAGTCAAAGCTTAGTAAAAACAATAATGGATGACTGCTAATATTAAGCTAGTATCAAGAGCAATAGTGGATGATAGCTAGTAAAAAAATAGTGAATGACACTCCACCCACTTTTTCAGTGTACTCCAAAAAGATATTTTTATTCACTTTTCAATTTGCATTCTATCAAAACCCAAGATTTCATCATCCTCATTCGTGCCTTTCAAGGTCAGCGCTAGCTTCTCTAATGGAGAATTGCTTTAATCTTGCCCATAAAAGATGAAAATTCATCTGTATTAAGCGAGATACACCGGTTCAAAACGGTAAAATCGGCTATCAAAACCCGGTTTGCCATCACCGGTGTTCTGAGTCGCGAATCCTCACGACTCCGGCACGGACGTTTCTGACCGGAGACTGGAGGTCCGATCCACGTTTCACGCTTCATTAATCTAGATCCTATGTGAACTCAACAATGAAGTTCTACGAAGAGTCAAAATAATGCTTGATGCTTATGTGTATGCCGATTGCTTGCTCATTGTCCCACGTGTACAATACATAACTGCTTATTCACCAAGGCTAAACTACTCACCTAGCACAGCTATGGGCCATGGCCAGAACTTTGCTGTTGCTCATGTCCAAACCATCCTTATTGCTTGCTAGCCAAGCTATGTGCTACTACTCGGCGCTCTTGCTTGTACTCTCCAGGCACTGCGCCAAGCATAAAGATGCTTCTTGCTTTCTACCACAAAACCTTGCTGCCCTTGCCTTGCCAAGTACTCACACTTGCCAACTACCTCTTGTTGTTCTACCATCAATTTTTTCTGGCACATCATACTTATGTTTTTTGCTGAAAAGTCCCATGTATTTGATGGCTCCATCAACACTTCTGATGACTGTTTTGCGCCTAAACCCTCCATGTCAACCTTGGAGATAGTTTTGCATTTTGCTTGAACCAGCAGCCATTCCCAATTTGTGTCACTATTTTTTAACCACTATTTGGGTTCAGATCAACTGTACCCAGCACACAAAAAACTAGTTGCTAGTTGGCTAGTTGCTAAGGGAAGACTAATAGAGGTTACACCCTACCCTCACTACAAACTCTGATTAACTTAGACCTCACTATTAAAGACATTGACACGCCATCTCAAACCAAGATTTCAATAGCAAAGATCCAGATTCATTAAATTGATGATGAAATTGCTGGCTTGAAGCAGTGGAAAGAGGAGTAGAAAATATAAATGTCTACAAGAAGTCTTTTCGGTAAAAAGGTCTTTCTAATAATGGAGCAAGCTTTATGATTTCAAGAAATTATAAGAAACTCAAATAAGTATGTATCACTAAGTTAAGACATGTCTGACAAGAAAATAAATGGAATTGGAAGAGGAATAGGTAGGCAAACAAAAAGTACAGAGATGGCTTCACAAAGTTCACTAAAGTTGGAGAAGTCCTCAAATTCTATTTCATTTTGTACATGTAGTTTCTTTTTTATGTGTGTGGGAGGGTGGGGGATTTAAAGGGCCAACTGACCGAGAGGTGGCAACTGGCACCATATCCAAATAACGCTTCAAGCAATTTTAGCTCTTGCTCCTATTTATATATTTCTCTTAGTAATGTCATCCTAAAGAAGACATCCTCCTAAAATTGAATAAAACGTGAAAAGTAAGGAAAAAAATACACAAGTTATTAGCACAGGTTAAGCTGCAAAGCACATAGCCAGATGCTGCTATCTTGGATGGACTGATTGCAAGGTTTTCGATAAGGAAAATTCCATAGATAGAAAGCATTGTAAACAATTTTTCTGTAAGCTCAAACTTCACTAAATAAAAACATAGTGTTTAGCAAATCTTTTGTAGTTTGTACTTGTAGCCAAAGGTAATAAAATTATTTTAAGCATCCTTTTGCTGTTGCTAGTGAAGGGGTAAAAGCATGGTATAAAAACAAGCCAGCACCACACCGCGCCAGCCCTGTTGTAAAGGCTTTCAAAAACAACGAACCAATGTTTTCCGCGCTGTAAAGCTGTAAAAAATCACGTTTTAGGCCGTATCAAGGATAATTGTACAATTTCCACCAAAATTTAGGCTTTATGATAACTACATCGTTCATGTCAAAGCATCACCGTTCCTTTACCGTCATCATTACTACATTTTTACACTATGGGCAAGAGTTAGCTCAGATTGGATATCTTGCCTAAATTCAGCTTCTAAGCAGATAACCAAAAACTTCTGAAACATTATTGTTTACTTTAACCGCAATAATCGTAAGCCCTTTTTTCCACTCGGAAAAAATGATTTGAGTTTATGATTATATCGGTTAATCAATAATGTTCCTTTACAACTACAATTTCCACAAAGGGAGGAACCATTTCCATAAAAGTTCAAAGTAAGATGTACGAATATTGTCGTACAACAATTATCCTTTATACAGAAAAATACCTGACCCGGGGGGAATAAAAGTGGTGCATCTGTAAGCATTGCCTTATCAGCTTCAAACACTACTCTTTGATGTAAATCCTGCATATGTAATAAGATGCCAAATACAACATCAACACAAATAGGCAGAAACCAAATAAAGGCTGACAACAGTAAGAATACATATGAAGCAAGAAAGACAACATAGAATCACCAATATTATGGTAGCCCTCAACCAACATTCTATTACCCCAACTAGGTTGAGTAACCTTAACCTTGCAAAAACAAAAAGGTTGTTTTCGATTGACCCTTGTACGGTAGCCCTTAACCATTACACATTAAGAACTATGACAAGATTCAGAGAGCTTTTGGCTTAATGCAGATTGAAGCAAAGAAAATAACAATAGTAAATCAAATAATTTTTTTAGTAATGCTGACATAGTTTATCTTGTACAATCTTAGGATGAAATCATATAAACATCGTCAAAAGAGTGGAAGCAGTAAATCAGAATAGAACGTAAACATATTCAAGGGAGCGTATTGTGGTATTGCTTACAAAAAAGAAAACAATATAATATAGTCTTCATGAGAAAATTGTGAACGCACATAAAAGAAAAAGTAAGTCTCAGGTTCTTACATCTCCAATATATAATATCATCAGTCGAAATTTGTATACCCTCTTATCACAAAAAGCTTTCCAAACAATCAACACAACTCTTGAATAGGGTAGGCCATCAAATGACCAATTCAAAATATATTTGCCATAATTAAGTTCAGGCACAGAACACCACCTCCAAACATTATGATACACTTCGCTCAATTAGGTAACAATCAATAACTGTTCAGGCACTAAGCACCACACCCAAAAAAAATCAATATTATAAGAACATAACAATGAGACATCTTTCAGTAGTGCCAAGAACAAATACATACATTGAACACAAGAAAAATCAGAAAATTTAACCAAGAAGTATGCTTCTCAAAGCAGTAATGAAGTAAGGAAAAATTACCTCCAATAGGTCAACTTGGCCGTTTGTTGCATAACAAAAATCCTAGGAAAAAATAATCACCATGTGAAGATTTCGAATTCAAGTGCAACAACCAAAATTTAAACTCAAGAAAATGTAAGATGAGAACAATTCACATCAAATAAACTGCAATTTTACATACCTCCATATCATTAATAAACCCCTCAATGGACCGGTATGGAGAATAAACAATAAGATCAAACCCCAAACTCTGTGAAGATACACATTTATTAGTGAAATTATGACAAGGAACAAAAGAATAGTGTTTCTATGAGATCATACGCAACTTAGTTTAGTAGAATAGAGCTGATAGGGGGTGGGGAAAGGGGGAACAGTACCCTCTGTGTTAGTCAATCCTAAATATGGCCCTCTGAATGTCTTTTTCACCTATGGTTTGGGCACTATGATAACTGTAGAATACAAATCAGTGTCGGAGGATCCAAAACAAAATTTAAAAAAAGATATACGGATATACAATCTATACGATCTGGATTGAAAATTAACTAAATCACTACTACAAGGGATCACAAAAAAGTTTGCGCAATGAGTCCTCATCTGTCCTATGTATTGGGGTAAGAAAGTATTTAGTGAGATATGGAAAAACTAAAGGGACGAAGGGAGTACACTCAAATCAAAAGGGCACCAATATAAGTATATAACTACAATATTAGACAAATTAACTTACAAAATGATATTTTTACATATACCTGAAGGACTAGCATCTCATTATCTAAGATTATTCGATGATCCTGCTGGATACCCTTGCCAAGCTCCTCAGCTGAAACATGATTCTCCTCTATCTTACAAGCTAGATATATACAAGTTAACCTACATATATTCATAATTGAATCAGATATAGGATCACCAAAAGAGAAGACAAACAGCAAACAACTCTAAACCGAACAGTGCTGCTCATTCCATCACTGACAATTGAAACTGTTTTCAATGGTCAAATTCGTTAGTCATACCAAAATAGGGGGCAAGTAAGACAAATAAAAAGAAAAATGATAGATGATCAATTGATCATTATCCTACACACTTGCAAATAGTAAGTAGTACAAACAAAGATCCAAAGCGATCTTCTTACATAACAGATTTTGGATGGTGCTCCATGACTGACCAGCAAAGATAGAACCTTTTATAGTATGTAAGTGCAGTAGCCTGTAAAGCATAAACCATAACAATGAAGAATTCCACTATAGTAGCTTGAAACCCAACATCAACCACAAAACACACAAACTCACTTGGATTTTATGTGGAAACTTGAACGCTCCACATACTTCTTGAATCTTGTTTTCATAATAAACATGTAGAGTTTTTTCTTCTTCAATTTTGAGTGGCTTTACACGAGACTGCTTGACACCTACATTAAGAAAAGATACAAGTAATAATGGCATGAAAATTAAGGAAAAAAAATAATCAACAAAAGCCAATGTCACTAAAGCGTTACCATTAGAATCGGGTTCCTTGTGGCTCTTATTCTCCAGATAAGTTGTTCCCTAATTCATGAGTATAAAATAAACCATTACTTTTTCTTTGGTACAAGAGAAGTTAATTGCTTAATATAATCCAATAAGAACATGAAAGTGTCAACTGAAAAGTTACTACATCCAAGAGCACCAATTTACAAAATTTGCAAATCGTATAAACAAAATCAAAATCACAACCTCATCCTTCAATGTATCATAAGGGGTTGTGACTTGTGAATGCAATGCATTTCAACAGACCCCTCTTAAACCTCAAGTCATTAACACCAATTTGCAAGAAAATACAAGACTATAACTTTGCATCATTGTCTGTTAATGAAAAAACTATCAACAACAAAGGGGCCAAGCTACCAAGGCAAGCCAGGACAAGGCTCCCTGACTCAACATTTCAACCTCATATTTACAATGGAGTATTACTTAACAAATTGTGACTATTAGACTAAACATAATTGAACAAATAGCAATTAAACTAGAATTATTGTCAATCACTTTAGTATATGCTACTAGAAATTTGATACAACAATCGACGGCATTCCTAATTTCAATTGCTTGTAAACTCGAGTCAAGGCTAACAAATTTAAAGTCAGTTGTTATATGGGTGACTTGAGTAGTTGTGTTGGAAAACAAGATGACTCAAACAGGAAATTTGAAAACATTGAAGAGAAGTTGGAGAAGCAGTGGCTTGAACAAGTATTGAAATGTTTGTTCTTTAAGTGGCTTGATCAAACGAGCACATGGCACGGTCGTTCAAACACAATGTCAACGTGAAGGTCGACATCTAATTTGCAGCAGCAAAGATTATTTATTTTATATTCAGTTATAAATAAACCCCCATAGACTCCGGTTAAATTTAGAAAGGTAAAAACAAAAACCCTAGCTTCAACACATCAAACTCTTATTATCTATCTCTAATGCAATTCTTCTCTAATGAGAATCTTGTGCTCAATAAACAAAGTACCCACCAAGGAGATAGTCCAAGACTCCTAGTCTTGTGAACCTTGGTAATTTTTGTTAGATTTTATTGATTTCTTTATCACTTGCATACTTGTTTATTGACCTTCGTTCTTTAGCATTCAAAATCCGCTGAAAACACTCTACCCCTGGTTTTATAATACGCTTCCAAAACGTTGTTTGTGATTGAGCAACTAAGTTGTCAATCATTCACATCACTTGAAAACATAATCATTTCCCAATGATTCGATATCCCAAGAAAACATGCTACAAAAAACAGAAATAGACTTGCTACAAAAAGACCTTAAAATCATCATTAATATTGCAGGATACAAAATTGAAACATAAATTTATTAGACATAACATAATTACCTTCTCTAATGATTGTATCGCTCTTTGATTTGCATCTTTGTATTTCTCCATCTAATTAGATAAAAAAATCAAACTAACATAGCAAAATTTACAGAAACTCAAAAAATTAGGTATAGTAAACGGTACCAGCTTTTGTGGGGTAAAAATCCACTTATTTTTATGAGTAGATGTTTGGAAATCCGCCATTTTTACACGCCAGTTAAGCAGTGGAAATGGAACGTTTTCAATGGAGGTTTAACAATGGTGGTGATGATGAAACGATTTGATGGTAGAAGAATTCGACTGGTAAATTGAAGAAAAGAACCGAGGAGATGGGGCAGTGGAACTACCGCGAGGAAGGAAAAATTTTAATAATTAATGCTTAAAAAAGCAATTCCTATTTCCAAACAATTTGTGGTTAATTGTTTGTTGATAAATTATTTGTTTTTTAAAGAAAAATTAACATTAATAAATTATTTTTTCACCTATTTTCCTATGAATAATTATCTTTACATTATTTTTTTAATAATTTGATCCTTGCTATACATCTATATTAATTAATAATAATAGAGTGTGTTGGTCTACCAGCTAACAAAAATAAAAGTTGGATTATTCATGGCGAACAAAGGGAAAAAGTTGAATGATTAGAAAATAATCTAAAAGTGACAGACAAGTAAAAAGTTGGATTATTAATGTCAATTTTTCTTTTTAAATATTTGATAAATTAATCGGTGAATTAAACGTTAAAATGGTAAATTAAACATTTGAGGGCAAAAATTGGATGCTACCATGTGGAAAAATCTTACAAAATGATGAATTAAACAGAAATTAACAAGAACTTGACGGAAAATGTTACGGCAGTTAAATCGTGTATAAATTGGACGCTGCCATGTGGAAAAATCTTACAAAAGTGCTACTACTGGCGTTTCATAAAAACTAGAATGCTATCATGTGGAATTTTTCAAAAATTAAAATATGTGGAATTTTTCAAAAATTAAAATTTGTGTCTAATGTATTTAGATCAACTTAAGACTCTACCCAATCGAGATTCAACCTATAAACTCTGACCCGGTTACCAAAAATGTCAAACTATAACCAATTTTATTTCAATTTATACATATCCAATCAATAGTCAAAACAAGCCATATTTCATTAAGAGCCCTGATCATAACCCATGAGTCCATGACCCATTATAAACCTCTATTTTTGACCCATATTCAACCTAGTTTAAAAATTTTGTTCGTTTTTGATATCAAATGTGTTTGGATCAAGGGTATTAATCTTATAAAAAAATTAATATGGGTCTAATCTTTTCAAACTAACTTGATTCATAAAAATTACAATATACGCACTATAAACTTTGATCAAACTTAAATCTTACCAATGACTTATTTGATACATATTAATTTATTATTCTTGTTTTTGACCTAAAATTGTAAAAATAGTGCAGTAAAAACAAGATTAATAATGGAAGGCAGTTTCCTTAGCTTTGATCTCTTGTTTCTTTTTTGTTTAACCTTGTATATAGGTTGATCCAGTGTATTGTATGAAGGCTTTCTTTCCTTATGCACATGAAGAGTGGGATAGGGAAACCCTTCATAGAAGGCGGGTCCAACTTTCATATCAATGCAAATTGGTTGTTTGGTCCTTTTTGTTTTTGACTATCTTGTTTTGTTTTGGCGCATATATATATATATATATATATATATATATATATATATATATATATATGATTTTGTTTCCCAAAAAATTTAAAAATTCATTTTGACTCTTTGACTTTGATCAGCAATAGTGAGTTTAATTATGAATTAAAATTTTTCAAATTCTACTAGTATGAGTTTTGGTTGAATGGTCAAAATAAATGAATTTGTCTAAATGCTAGATCTGTTTCTCAAATTGGATCAACACCATATTGAATGCTCATGAATTCAAAAAACAAATTCTTACTTGAGACCGTCTTTATAAAAGACGTGTCTTAAATGGGCTGGCTCATTATTAATAGAAAAAACAACTACCAGAAAAACGTGCGCAGTGTAATCCTATTTGAAGTTGATGTTATAACCTACCGAAGTTCGTATTATAATCTATTAGAGTTAGTATTATAACCTATTAAAGTTGGTATATCCAAATAGGTTATAAGACCAACTTTAATAGGTTATAACATCAACTCTAAATACCAATTTTAATAGATTATAATGTCAATTTCAATAGGTTATAACACATACTTCAATAGGTCATAACACCAACTCTAAATAGGGTCAAACGAGCGCGTCGATTTTTAGATTTTTCTCTTTATTTTTAATTGTTGGGCCTGAGCCTAAAAAACCATCTCTTGTAAATATGGTCTCTCAGGAAAAACGCCGTTCAAAAGATATGATGTTTAACGGTTTAATTATCTTATTTTTTTGGCAATGTACTGTTCAATAATACATGACAACTAATTTTGCGGAAAGAACTTATTTGTTAAAATAGAAATTGAAAAATAATAATTAGTTATTTGTTTTTCCTAAAGCAAAAAACTAAAAATGGAAGATGATACTATACGAACCCAACATATATTATTTGGTAAAATTACTTGTTAAATTAATTATTAAGAAAATGTAGGCAAATAAGTTAATCGTTAGCAAAAATAGCTAAAAGTTCTTTTTTTTAAGCAAAGTTAGCTTCTTTTTTTTTTTTAAATGAACCTAGATCATATTATAAGTTAGCTTTCCTATCAACTTAAAAATTATTTACCAAATAAATTATAATTATTTAAATAACCAATAAACTAAAAGTTTAAAATTAAGTTGACAAAAAATCAATCATCAAACAAAAGAAAAATTTTCAATATTCCGTTATTGTCTACAAAAATTAAGTGTTAGATTCAATCGGATTTGGGTTTGATATATCTGGTCTATTGAATCATCGATATTAACCTAGACATGACACGATTTATGACCCATTTTAGATCCATTAATTCATATTCATCGCATAAATTCATTTTATATTTGTTTTGTGTCATAAAATAGCAAAATTTTTGAGTAAAAACAATAAAATAAAAATATAATATATTTTGAATCTTTAAACCCATATCAACTAGTATGTCTGATTCTTGTCAAAAATTTTGTGAACATTATGAATTTGTTTTTCTTAAAATAAATGGTTTCACGTATAAGTTTTGACTTGATTTAGACTCTGCACGTAAATATTTTTATAATTGTTAGATTGATAATATTTGAATTACAAAGAATACAATGCAGAGAAATATTAAATATTATATAATTAGATAATTGGAGTTGTAGAGGGAAGAATAAACTCAATTGTTACTGAATGTATAAGCCTATATTTATAGTACAAACTAGAGCACAAATAAATTGTTATCTTCCTAAATTAACGATATTACAACTTAAGTAAAATGAAAACAAAATAAGAAATAATATCACAAAATAATTACAATGATAATTTTCAATATAAACAAAGATTATACATATATAATAATATGTACTTAACAAAATTAAGAACAATATATAATTTGATATCAATATTAATGTTAGAGTATATAACATATCCTGGAGCGTCAACCATAACGTAAGAGGTCACGGGTTCGAATCTCAACCACCCCTCATTTAAAGTGGAATATTCAGCGCCTATGCGCATCCACACTTCTAGCCCAATGGGGTCTCGTGTGAGGGGCGTGTTAGAGTATATAACATATCCTGGGGCCTCAACCATAAGCTTAAGCTTTTGGTTGAATTGGTTCCTTGATAATATATCACTTAATACGCCCCCACAAAAGTTCTTCAATATTTTCTCTTTATAATTATGTTTTTATGTTCTTTATTCTTCATAACTTTGAATTATTTTTTTTTGGAGCATTATCTTCTTTGAATTTTTGTGGAGTTTTATCTTCCTGATAAAATTTAGATTTGTTTGATAGAAATTGTGGCTTTTGTTGAGTTGATTAACCAATGTGGATTCTAATTTTGGGTAATTGTGGGGTGAAAAATATTGAATTTTTTTATTAAAAGCATATGTCTTTGTATATTTGTTTTTTAAGATTGTAAGTTGGTTTTGGATTAATGGGTGAAAATATGATGTAGATTCTGATTGGATGAATGGGTTTTTAAAGTTGGATTGATTTAATTTGATTGCTGTTTACAAGTATTATACGCTTGGTTAAACTTTGTTAATTTTGAAGTTTTTGATTTTTGAATTGTGGGGTAAAAAAAATCCTTTGATTACAAATGAAATCTATTCAAATTGTTGAAAAATTTTCAAAAAAATTCGTATATTTATTGTTGTTCCATTAGACTCTTAATTCTGAATTCGTCAATGTGGGTAGTTCGGGCACAATATTTAAAAATGTTAAAAATATAATAGTTCTGTAATAGTAAGTAAAAATAAACTTAGTTGAGTTACTTGTCTAGTCACCTTCCACATATAGTGCTCCTGTTCAAACCATTTCATTAGCCTTAAATTATTAACTACTTTGAAAAAATACTCAGAATGATCCAATCTTTTACTAGCTTCCTCACAATAATCTCAATTTTTTATTAAACATGATTAATTCTAAGTCCAACTATAGAGAGTGCTTGGTAAGAATTGCATGAGTACCCCATTAGCATGGTTGAGCACTATGGCTTCAGGAAGTACTCTAAGACTTTACAACCTGGTTTTAAAGTACCGTGTCGTACCACTACTAGGAAGGATATAATGAAGAGATATGAGGATGAGAAGGACAATATTCTAGCTTTGTTGAGGAAAGTCAAAAGTCGAATTTCATTAACTACGGACATGTAGACTGCAAGTAATCAAAGGAAAGGCTATATGGCAGTCACTTCACATTTCATTGATAATGCGTGGAAGTTGCAAAGTCGAATCATAAGGTATTACTATCAACTACTAATTGTACTTATGCTAACATACTTTACTTACCTATTTACTTCTGATGCAATTATTTTTTTTGACTAGGTTTCTTTATGTCCCTGCCCCACATAATGCCAAGGTTCTTGCCGATGCATTAAAACAATGCATTCAATCATGGAACTTGGATTTGAGATTGGCATCTATCACAGTAGATAATTGTACGACTAATGATGCTATGATGAACATCATAAAAGACTCTTTCCCATATGGTTCTCTACTTTTGGATGGTGAGTTCTTACATATGCGTTGCTGTGCACATATACTTAATCTAATTGTTCAAGATGGATTAAATGCTGTAGTGTATGATGGAGTTAATCGAATAAGGAAAAGTGTTATGTTCTGGACTAATTCTGATAAGAGAGTGCAAAAGTTTGAAGGTGTAGCTAATCAATTAGCCTCCGGTTACAAAAGGAAATTAACCCTTGATTGTAAAATTCGTTGGAATTCAACATATGAAATGCTTTGTGTTGCTATTAATTATAAGGAAGTGTTTGCTGTTTTAAGTGGTCGAGAAAAACTATACAACAACCCACCAAATCCTGAAGATTGGGAAAAAGTTGGGAAAATATGTGAGTTATTGGAAGTGTTTGCTAAACTTACCCTTGATTTCTCTGCCTCAAAAACTCCTACAGCTAATATTTACTTTTCTAAAATTTGCAAATTTAAAATTACTCTATCTACTTGGCTTTCATCTCCATATGATTATGTTGTGAAGATGGCGGAAGTAATGTTAGAGAAATATAAGAAATATTGGGATAGTATGAATGGTTTGATGGGAGTTGCAACTATAGTTGATCCTAGGTATAAAATGGCTCTTATTCGATTTTATTTTGCAAAGTTATTTGATAAATATGAGTATGATAGAGAGGTTAGTAGAATTAGCAATCTATTAAGGAGATTAGTTGATGAATATGAGTCTAGGAGTGAGAATAATCAAAGTAAGAGGCAACTATCTTCCAATTTAGCAAGTGGTGGGAGTTCTTGTGATGATGTTGATATGGAAGAGTTTGCACAATTTCTAGAGCGAGACAAAAATCAAACTTATGAAAAATCTGATTTGGACAAGTATTTGGAAAATGCTAACATACCACTTGAAGATAATTTTGATATTTTAAATTGGTGGAAAACAAATGGAAGCACATATCCCGTTCTTCAACAAGTAGTTTGAGTATTTCTATTTCTACGGTTCCATTCGAATCAGCTTTTAGCACAAGTGATAGAGTTCTTGATCCTTATCGTAGTCGACTACTACCTCAAGCCATTGAAGCTTTAATGTGTTCTCAAAATTGGATTTGGGCTGCCCTCAAAAGTAAGCATTAATCCTATCAATATTGTGTAATTTTTTTGCATTGATAAATTTTGGTTATAAAAATATTTGTGTTTGCAGATTGTGGAGAATTCAAAGACAAGGATTTTGCTAAAATTGTTGGAGAGTTGGAAGAAGAATGCGAAATGAAATTTGATAGTGATGAAATTATTCTGGATTGATTTACTTTAGATGATTTTGAGTTGATGTTGAAACTTGAAATACTTTAGTTTTAGTCTTTTAGACATGTATATTTGTTTGAGACTCTGATTATGTGTTTGTTTGAGACTTCGGATATATGTTTGTTTGAATTGAGACTTTGAATATGTGTTTTTCTTTGAGACTTTGGAGTTCGGATATGTTTTATGGGTTTTAAGGCCCAAATAATTGAAAATAAATATGTGACACAGATGGGTATTAAGCGGGGATTTGACGGGTGGTGGGGCGGGTAAAATGGGTATTAGACGGGGATGGATACCCAGATGGGGATGGAGATGAGGATGGTATTAGGTACAAACCCAACGGGGCGGGGACAGGGAAAAAAATTATACCCGCCGCGGGGATGGGGATGGGGATGGGGATTGATTTACCAGATGGGGATGGGGATGGTAAAGCCAATACCCGCCCCGCCCCGCCCCGTTTGCATCCCTACCTGTACAACAAGTCATTTTGCATTAAAAAAATAAAAAAATAAATTCAAAATTAAATTATGAAAATTGAATAAAATTTTAAAAAGAAATTAAGTGAGTTTATTTTTTATTTTAACTTTTAATTTTAAATTTTTTTGATTCTCTATTTTATTTTTCTTTATCTAATAATTAATCTATAAAAGCAGTCACTAGCAACAAAATTGAAATTATTAAAATTGGATTATTCTTGATAATTTTTTCTAAAGAATATAAGAATATTGAATAATTTTTCTGTTATTTTCTCTGTATGATCTCAAGTTTCCACACGACTAACAAGAAATAAGGGGATGAAGACATGAATTTGTTATTATGTGTACCCAATGACACTAATTTATCTATAAAAAAAATCAACGAAACTAATTAAAGATGTTTAATTTAATTTCTTAATAAGATCACATTTCCTAATACTACATTTGTAGTAAAAAACAAAATATAGATGCAAAAACTAAAATTAATACAAATTATTACATGATATTTTGCAACTGGATTAGTACTTATTTTGCACCAAAACCTTGATGTTTTTGATGATTTTTACATAAAGGTAAAAATAATTTTAAGTAAATCAAAACTAACAAAAGAAAAAATTTTTATTATGGTTTTAGGCCGAAGGACTAGATGAGAATTGAATTTGAAAGTTTACGTGGGAAAAATGATACTTATTAAAACTGAGACAATACACTATTCTCACAAAACTGAAGATATAATATACTCGGTTAAAAAGTACGCGAAATTGTCAATAATAACCAAAACTTTGTTTGAGTCGCTGAAAATAAACCCACTTATTGTTTATTTTTAAATAAACTCACATATTAGGTATATTTGCTAAAGATAGACCCACCTAATGTTTATAACCATCTTCAAATCTTTGTAAGTCAAGTAATTAGGAATCAAAAATTCTTGTGAGAGACGGTCTCTTTGAAAGTTTATCTCTAATTGGGACTTGCCCATTATATATTTTTTAAAATATTGTAAGTAGGAAGTAAGAATGATGTAAGTTGACATTTAGATATTGAAAATAGGCATCAAGGATACGGTAAGTAAGTATTAAAAATAGTGTAAGTAGGCATTAAGAATACGATAAGTAGACATTAATCTTTAATGGGCTGGACTTGAGATACGTCTCTCAAAGAGACCGTCTTTCAATAGACTAGCTGATTAGGAATAGGGTTAATTGTCAATAATAAACCAACCTTTGCCTAATCCACCGAAATAATTTCACCTATTATTTATTTATAAATAAATCTAATAGTAGTTACATTAGATATGCTAAAAATAAACGGACCTATTGTACGTTTATAACCATTTTTAAAGTTTCTTTATAAGTCAAGAATTAGGTTTTAAACAATAGTTGGGTTTATTTTCGGTAATTATACCAAATAGGTGGATATATTTAAAAATAAATAATAGTAAAGTTTATTTTAAACGGATAAAACAAAGATTGATGTATTTTTTTTTAATTTCTCTTTAGAAATAAACAATATTTGAGTTTGTTTTCAGTAATTATACAGAATATAAGGATTTATAGGTCAAATAAACAGTTATTGGATTTATTTTCAGTCAATAAAGCAAATATTAATTTATTTTTGACAATTTCAAGGTACGGTAATAGTAACTTTTACCTTATTTTTTGCAGATAATTAATATGGTTTTCAGAAAGGGCTTTTACCCTTGGGATCTATAATTCTAAACTCCAAGCTAGGAAAAGGTAAGCTTATTTTGATCTTTTTCATCACTTCCACTAGCTATTATTTCTTCTGTTGATCTTCCATGACAATTAGTTGCTTTCTCTAATTCATTATTTTACCAACATTTGCTATTGGTAGAAACCGGTCTCATTCATCCACCATCTTAACTTAACTTCACTTAACTACAACAAATTTGAAATATTGATCTACTAATTAAGTGTTTTATGTTTTCTCAATATTGTTTGTTCGTCTCTTTATAGTTGTGTCACTGTATTATCTCTCCATTCATCTCTTAAATTTATTTATTAGTTGATATATAGTTATAGATTTATTTACACGGTAAAACTCTCAAATGCTCATCTATGTTATAATGGTGGATAATAAATTATTCAAGATGGGCCCTAAACATAAAGGGTTTTGAAAGTATAAATTTCTTGAAAAATCATCTTTATAAAAAAATAAAACCCATATATATATATATATATATATATATATATATATATATATATATATATATATATATATATATATATATATATATATATATATATATATATATATATATATATATATATATATATATATATATATATATATATATATATATATATATATATATATATATATATATACTTTATTATTTTCTTAATTTGAAAGAGGTAGAAAAAAAGGTAAGAAAACAAGGAGGAACAATTACCTCAAGGTGTTATACATACACTATCAAGCAACTAGGCTAAAAATATATACTTTGTACTTTATTAGGGCTCTTTCTCTTTATATAAGTCCATTAGGGGACTTAATTAATATTAAAATAATAACTAAAAAATCAAAATTAAAATTCATTAAATAAAAAAAATAATTGGATTGGATATAAATTAAAAAAGCCCAAAAAGCTTATCTCCCGTTGTACAAGAAATGGTCCTTCAAATCATCTTTTCTCAATTCAAATGAAAATTAAAAATGCTTTCTTTGGCATACTCAAATGAACGTTGGACATTTGTCCAAGCTATCATATTTAGTAATGGTTTTAAGTAAAGACTACAAACTAAAAAGGCACTTAAGTGGGAAGCCCTAGTGTAAATTATATATATATATATATATATATATATATATATATATATATATATATATTTCATTCTATTATATTTGTCACTAATATTGACATTTCTTCACTAAATGTATATATCACTATTAGTTACATATATTTCAAAACGGAGGTAATATATGTACCTAATTAGAAAGACTCTGAATAGTTAATACTACATAACTAATTATTATAGATTTAGATTTATAATTTTATAACCTTCTCAGAGAATTAGAAAGACTTTTTTTTTTTTTTGTGTAATCTGGCGATTATATTAAGTCAAGGTCCACCAAAGCTTGAATACCCGGTGAAAAGAAAGCCATATAAATTTTATCATGGTAAAACACCGTTACATCTAGCAACCAAATGAGCTACAGTATTATTACTTCTGCGAATAAGGACTACATATAAAGCGAGACAAGTATTCACTATAACGAGTGATACTACCATAGTTAAAAATGACACAGAGAGCTGGGACATATTATTATCTTTGCCTTCAAAAACAGCCAATGCACACACCAAAATCAGCTCCTCCTCTTTAGCGTGTGACAGCAGCCATAGAAACAGCTCAACAAAGGAGTCTTTCAATTATTGTATTTTTAAGATTTAAGATTATTACTAATGTTTTCATTATATTGTAACTTGACTAAAAATAGTATGCACAATTACTTGTGGAGCTCTAGAAGATCACTCTATCAAATTTTGATAAGATATTGCATTAATTGTTGGTTTTGTATGGATTTAGTGCACATTAAAATAGCGTGTAGTAACATTAGATTTGAAGAATATGAGTTACGAATTGTGGCCAAATGTAATGAAAATGAGATTGAAGACTGTAAATTCGAAATCGACTATTAAAAAGTGGTGCAAAATAAAAATATTGCTGAAGACATGTTGAAAACAAAGGTGTATGAAAAAACAATTTGTGAAAACGTTTTTAAATGGTTTGGGTTTTCTATTAGTGCCATACAAAGAAATTTGCAACTCTATTTCTTTTTGTTCTTTTTATTTGCTTTTTACACAGTTTTCAACGTAAATTTTAAACCTGAATATCTCTAAATACACATAATAAAAAATTATAAAAAATACATAATAAAAAAGTATATATTAAGACAAATCTAATGGGATCTCACATGAATATATTTTATCTTTTAAATGTGTCCAAAATATTATTTAAATTTCTCTCTCTTTAAAGTGAATATTTAAAATGAGTATATTATTATTATTATTATTATTATTATTATTATTATTAAGAAAAAAGATATTATGACTTCTATGACAGTATCAGTATGACACTTACTTTATCCCTATCTTTCTAAACTTGAACCTCTTGGACCGTTTCAATTACAGATGATGGTCGCAAAAGTTAATTGTTAATTGTTTTTTTTAAATTATCGTAAATAATATAAATTTTTGTTAATTTCTATATAATAATACTAATTTTTGATTAATCAGAAAAAACACCTATTTAGTAGGATTTTTTCTAGAATAATACCAACTTTAATTTATTAGCTAATTTACCAATTTTTTTTGTTATTTAAATTCCTATAGTTTGATTTTTAACATGTTAGAGATATATATTCAAAAAAAAGACCCTTTAAATTGGTATTTTCTATGGTTAATCAAAAGTTGGTATTATTGTAATTATTGTAGGAAAATAATAAGTGTTAATTTTTTTTTTGAGTAACTTGAGGTTGATTACGTTCTAAATGAAGAGGTACCAAAATGGTCTTGTTAGAGGAAATCTTTTGAATAACATGACAAATAGGAGTAGCATTTTTTATTTGTTTGTGAATTTAAAATCAAGCAGGAAAATTTGGGAATCACTTGAGAAAAATGGAGTGGATGATGTAGGAAAAAGTTATTATGGATAAATGAATAAATTTAGAAATGATTGATGAGTATTGCGGTCATTTAGCAACGGTAAAGTGGACAATTGTCTAGGGCTTCAAATTTTTTAGTGCTCAAAAAATATATTTTTATATATAAAATTGATATTAACAAAATTAAATTTAAGTATAATTTATATTTTTTGCTATGTAATAGTTTAAATTATAAGAGTTTTTTTTATAAAATAGTTAATATTTTATCAATATAAAACAAAACCAAACTTTAAGAGGCCTTTTCATTTTTACTCTGGGGCCTAAAAATAAATAAGACGGCCCTGATTTTGTGAAGGTTATTATGGAGGTAGTCCACGAGTATGAAAGCATCATCTTTGATATCCTTGGAGAAGGTATGTAAATGTGTAAAACTATTCAAATTAATGTTCTTTTAGAAAAGTTATTTTGTAACACTCCGGCCTTTTGGACCGTTGGTGACTATTCATGGAGATTGTAGATACTCTCACAAACCAACACAAGTCTTTTCAGCGCACTTTGACCTCACTCGCGCGCCCTGGAAAACTTCGCAGGAGATCACCCATCCTAAGATTGCTTCTCACCAAACACGCATAACTGTGAAATTCTAAACAAATGGGCTCCTATGAAAAGAAGATGCACGTTGTTGATATGAGTAGCTTATCAATCCCTTTTCAAGCTAAATTCGGGGTATTACACTCACGCCCACTCGGGAATACAACGTCCTCATTGGATCGTAATTTCAGGATCTTTTCCCCCGCTAGGTGCACTGAACACAATCAGCCACGGTCGTAGGGTTGCTCTGATACCATTTGTAATACTCTAGAATTAGCTTGAAAAATGATTGATAGATTACTCTGAGTTTCAGGTGGGTTCGAATTGACCCAACGAATTATCATTTTAATTTTTCATGGGTTAGCTTAAAAAAATCAGTGGAATTTCATATTTAACCATTGAATTTGAAAATAGATAAATCTGTTTTTTTTTAGAAAAATTATTTACCATAGCATCTAGTCAAATCCAATAAAATTCATACGAACAAATAATAATTTAACATAAAATAACATTAAAAAGTCTACAGTGCATGATTGATGATACTACAAAAAAGATATTCAAATGACTAAAACATAATACAACAATTCAAATATTAAGAGTACAAAAGTAAAAAACATGTTAAATATAGAAATATATTAGCTTCTTTTTTGTTTGTGTGCCCAAATGGAGAAATTTTACCCATTTTTTTGAACAACCGCTCAATCCAACGGGAAAAATCCGACCTTGACTGGATTGACCGTTGTTTAACGAGTTGTTAGGTTTAGTCATTTTTCGAGTCCTGATAAAAAAATTAGGGTTTTAATTCAATTTTTTAGTCAAGATTTAAATTAATTTTTGAATGAGATGAAATTTTTTCAAGTCTAGTCCTAACAATTCAAGCTTAAGACAAATAGCACTCAAAGTTACATTTATCCAATATTCATCAACTTGTGGAATTATTGCAAACAAATAAATTCAATATTTTATATTTTCTATAAAGTTAGTTTTAAATTTGACACTTTAAAATTATTTCTTTAATGTCAAATCAAACACAATTCGAAATTCAAATCATCTTCTATACAAAAAATTCAAATCATCAATGCAAATCCAAACGTCACTATTGGCCAATGTCTACTAAATTATTAATTTGTTTAGCAACCAACAAAAACAAGTGTGAAAATAGATAATTTTGAACAGGAAATTGGCAAAACGCAAATTCTTATTTGAGACAGCATTATTGTGAGACGCTTTTCATATATGGGTTGAATAGGTTATTAATACAATTATTAGCATATGAACTACTTGTTTTAAGGTTGTCTTACCGAGAGACGGTGTCTCACAAGAATAGCTCACTAACATTTGTTTCTGAAAATAAACTCAATTATTGTTCATTTTAAATTAACCTCTAATTCGGTATAACTATTGAAAATAAACTCAACTTTTATTTATGCTTAATTATTAACTTACAAAGAAACTTTGAAAATAATATAAACAATAGATGAATGTATTTTTAACAAATATAACTTATGGCTGAGTTTATTTAAAAGTAAATAATAGGTATATTTATATTCAACTAATTTATTATTTACAATTTCTCTATTTGAACGAAATGATGAAAAATTAAAGATATTATTAAAAGTCGCCGCCTTTTTCATTGCGTCATCATCCTTTATATATTGAATTTTCAATTTGCTTTTAATGAATTTCATAATTCTATCTCACTTAATTTTTTTTTAAAAAAAAACCCTATAAACTTAAAATTTAAAGGCATTTAAATAATTTTACCATTAAAAAAATAACAACACAATAAAAAAAGTGAGTGCATTTAAACATTGGGAATTAAAAAGATAATTATATTTATTTCGTATAAATTCTTGTCCAACCCTTTTCCATCAATATTTACTTCCTCTTTCAATTTCTGAATCGAATTGGGAATAAACCCTCCCCGCTCCCCGTTTCGTGATCGTGAGCATCTTCAAATAGCTCCTCTTTCTATTTCGTCAATTATATCATCTTTAACCAATCAGTTTAAATCTTCAAGTGATTCTTGCTTTTCGGAATATTTAGGTTGAGTTCTATTGCCAATTTTAATCACAATTATATAGTTTTCTGTTCTGATTTTGACTTATCTCATGTCGATTTATCTTTTATTGCTGTTTTTCTGTTCTGTTCGTGTTTTTGTGTTTTTTTTTTTTTTATAGATTTTGTTGTTTTTGTATGTCGTTATTGATTTTGGATGAATTTTTGTGGGTTTTTTATCCGGCCGTTTGAATTTCAATTTTCGGATAGGAAATACTAAATTTATTGTCTTTGCCCTTAATCTTTAATTGTTTACCTGTATATCAAAGTAGTTGATTTAAATTTTGAAATCTTTATATTGTTTGCCTTTTTTTTCTGCTTAAATGTGTTAATAATTGCGGGTGGAGAAATTGTCCGAATTTCTAAACTTTTGGAGTAATTAAACAAAAGATCATTGGTATCTAAATACTTTTTTTTGATATGTAAACTGCGGAATTGAGTTGTGAATGTCTTTTAGTTTGGATTTGTTTAGCTGAATGACAGCAAAATCTACAACATATTGCATTGCCCTAATGCACTAAAGTGGTTGAGTTATTATGCTTGCAGCCTTACCCTTGTAATAACAAAGAGAATGTTTCTGTTGATCCTTAATCACAAACTGTTAAATTAGGCTGGACTTATTGTGAATGCCAGCATATTAACGGGGGAGACAAGTGCACACACTTCATAAGCCAAGGAGATATATACCATCCCAAAACCATATGGCAATGGGAAGAAGGTCTCTAATAGCTTATAAAGCGTGCACACAATTTTCAATTTATCGATGTGGGATAACTCATCCCAACACAAACACCATAGACAGCTACAGATTTGTATCTATCAATTTTAGCAAGTTGCATATAGTAGCCCCAATCTGTATGAGAAAACAAGCGTTAGCGGTAGCTTCTGCAGATTCCCCCCCCCCCCCTCCGCCCCTCTGTTATTTCTGAATTCTAAACGTGTGTCTGTTGTTTTCAGAGTTCACTCCTTTTCCAAAATGCCGGCTACAGCAGGTCGGGTTCGTATGCCCGCTAATAATCGGGTGCATAGTAGTGCTGCCCTTCAGACTCATGGAATATGGCAGAGTGCTATCGGCTATGATCCTTATGCACCCACGAAAGATGATACTAAGGCTACTTCTCAGAGCAAAAGTGAGGCAGACCCTGAGAATGCTTATGCCAATTTTCAGGGTTTGCTTGCATTAGCACGTATCACTGGTTCGAATAATGATGAGGCGCGTGGTGCCTGCAAGAAGTGTGGACGTGTTGGGCATCTTACTTTCCAATGTAGGAACTTCTTGAGTGTCAAGGATGATGACAAGGAGGAAGACCCAGGGGTGATTCAGGCCAATATCATGGCAGGATTGAAAAAAATCAAGGGTAGTGCTGGGAAGATGAATGGTAAAGCTGCTGTTGAGAGCTCAGAAGAGAGTTCTGAAGTTGATGATGAAACTGAGAGCTCTGATTCAAGTGAGGATTCTGAAATGGAGAGGATTATAGCTGAAAGATATGGGAAGAAGAAATCCAGCAGCAAATCAAAGTCTGCAAAAAGGAAGAAGAATTTCTCAGATGATGAAGATTCTGATTCTGGCAGGAGAAGAAAAAGGGGCAGGTCGAAGAAGAGGAGGAGCGGGAAAAGATCTGGGAGCGATTCAGATGATGAAACTGATGGTTACAGAAAGAGGAGAAAGGAAAAGCGGAGGAAGAAGGATGAGTCTTCTGATGAAGAAGAGGAACGTCGGAAGAGAAAGAGTAGGAAGGAGAAGAGGAGGAGGAGGAGCCATCGACATGCTGATGATTCAGATGAATCTCCTAGGCGGCATAAGAGAAAGAGCAGGAGGGCCAGATCACCTTCTGATTCTGATTTCAGTGACTCAGATGATTCCAGAGTTGGAAGGCATTTGAAGCGTTCTGGCAAGAGCCAAAAACGGAAATATGAATATGATGAGTAGTGTTGTTATATTCAGGTACTGGTTTCTGTGACTAGTCTGTTGTGATCCCTGTATTGAATGCTGCACATTTTTTTGATCTGTCCTGGATTTTTAATTGCGTGTGCTTTCACTTGAACTAGTGCTATATTGAAGTTAGTAATTCATTAATCATCTCCTATGGTATCTTTTGTGGTTACTCTATGACTGTACTACAAGTCTGCAACTTATATACATCAATTGCCCTTGTGGAAATAGTGTTAGGCACTTTGCCGTACCTTAAGAATAGCTTTGTTTCGTCTATGTACTCCTGAAATTGCCTGATTATCTGTTTTTCATCGGGAAAATGTGTTATCTAATTGGGTACCTTACTAACCTGTGCCATATATCTGTGCTTTTTATTTCATTTTGTTTGGGCAATTGTATAGCAACTTGTGTTTTCTGATGATGTTTTGGACATCTTTGCTTTATTCTGATGAATTTTAAAAGAGTCTTGTACATGTGAATTGAGATTGATGGTTTCAATTTGACCCTTGACTAGAAATACATCATAAAATTTGCTTCAATTTCACCAATCTTGAAAATTGTGACTTTTCTGGGTATATGTTAGCATTGTTTGTTTCAAAATAAAGCATTTCCAAGCATTCTTTGCGTTACATTCAAATATGGATGTTATATCTTGTTTTTCATGCTCACATGAAGTTTCTACTATCTACTTCATACATGCTTTCATTCTATTTCTCTGACACTGGATCTCTAGAGAATCACCTCTTCTTGTGATGTTAGCCATTATATCTTTCCACAGTTCTGCCCGAGAAAAATAAAAAATATTACTCCCTCCTATTCATATCAAATGCCTTGTTTTGTTTTGCACGATTGTCAATGCTCTAATTAAATCCTAATATCTCTAATTGTTTATAATTTAGTTAATAAAATTTACATTAGGACGACTCAAACAAGATTTCACTTCAAATGGGACATTTGATGTGAATTTGAAGGAGTGTCAAATAAGGAAGGGGAAGGGGACCGTTTATGTGCAGAAAACCTGTTTAATGAGCATATATGTTTTATTGCACCTGTCAAACGAGCATATATGGCCATATATGCTATGTATGCAACTGTTTCGTCTACGTATGAACCACTTTCCTGGTTTCCTGCTATATGTAAAGCATAAAGGTATCTGGGATTCATATTGATAATAGACATCTCTTCTGAGTTCAGATACGATGTTAATTTTCATCAGTGGTTGGCCGATATACTTTGTTTCGAACTCGTGTTTTTTTTTTTTTTTTTTTTTTTTTTTTTTTTTTTGTGTGTGTTAGTTTGGTTAGATGATAGTCTTCTTGATAGCAAGTTTAACATGTAATACTGTTTTGATCTTCATGTTCTCTGCTCGTTTGCTCGATGTGGTATCAATCCGATAATTGGTGGTTGTTTAACATTTGCAGGGAATGGTTTTATGCAACAGATCATCTCAATGGCTACTGGAATGTCATGGCTGAGCAACTGATCAGTGTGAAATACTTCTATGTAATCGCGGTCGCTCTTCAATATTGCATGTTCTGAGAAATGGATTTTAGAAACCCTATCTTGTGTATTATGTAATGTCGAAACTCGAAACTCGAAACTGGTGACTTATGTGTCCTTCAATGTTTCCCTTTGTATTCCATCACCATGGTGACTGATTATGACTTGTAAGTTCTCAGTTGTCATTTTTTTTTTACCAGAAAAAGCGAAGAAAAAGGCAAAAGTAATTGTTTTGTTCCGTTAAATGACTGCTTGGGATTTGGCAAAAAAATATGTACTTCGATCTTTTACTATCGTGAGGATTGATAGTCCTGTGATCCTATCCTGTAAAAAGTTTCAGGTCACATAAATGGGTTAGAAACTCTAATCAAATTTTAACCTGTTTAATTAATTTGTTTGGAAATCATAATTTTAACTTGATTTATAACTGATCAAGTTGATTTTATTTCGATCCGTTTAACCTGTTTAAAGTTTTTTGTTTTTGTTTTATGATTTTTAATATAGATTATTTTATTTTTAGGCCATAATTTTAAATCTTTATTTTATGAATTATTTATTTTGCATTTTCTATGAAAAGTAGATACTAGTTTTTTTAGATTTAAAAATTAAACCTTAACCTAACTTATGTAATAGATTAGGTCGAATCGATTCATTTTTAATTGGATCAAAAATCTCAACTAAAGTCAACTTATTCAGATTAGGTCCGAAATGAATTAGCAAGTCCAATCAACTTTTATCGAGTCTAAAGATAAAGACCAAATAGTAAAACAAATTAAAGGAAATACAAGCGGAGTATAATTTATAAATTACAATCTTAAGTGTAAATGCACTATCTTAACTTCAGTGTAATTTTCCATTAATAATTTTAAAAGAAACAATATACAAACATGACTTTTAGTTTCATAATTTAACAATTAAAATTGAAGATTGTATAATAATAATTGACCTTTAAAGCCAAATATGTGAAAAAATTCCACTAAGTTATCCAATTAAATTAGGAAAAATTGATATTAATAATCCAACCTTTAACTCATCCGCTATGATTAGTCTCACCTTTAGATTATTTTTTAATAATCCAACCTATGCCCTTAATTTGCAAGCAATATAACCTTTTATTTTATAATAATTCAACATTTGCCCTTAGTTTACTTTTAGTATACCCTTAAAGTATATAACAACAAACTAAGAACAAAGGTTAGATCATTAAAAAATAATTTAAAAGTGGAATTATTCAAGGTTGGATTATTAATATTAATTTATCCTTAAAATTAAAGATCGTATGTTTATGAACCATCTTAGCTAACCCAATTGTGTTGAAAATAAATAAAGTACTTGGGAAATTTACTAGAGTTGGTATCCTAGTTTATTGTAGTTTCGAGCATGGAGAAAAGTAGTCAATAATCATCGTCCAAAATTCAATCTAGTGCAACTTTTGATACAATTTCATACAAAAATTCATTTGCACCGTTCAATTGACAGCGGAAAAAGTGACATAGAACTCAATCATCAATGAAAGTAACCGAGAACTTGACCGCCTACATTTTGTTTGAGGGCATCTTCGTGGTCCAGGACGCCATTCGGAGTCGTAATTACAACATAACCCCACTGCATGACAAGCAAAAGGAGCAGCCTTAACAAAAACAACAGAATAGGAGAAGAAACGAGAACTTATATGCTCCGCATGCTCATTTGATCAATCTTGTTTCTAGGTGAGACTCTAACGAGGGTTAGATTGAATCCTCTTTGCTATGTCGAGTACGACGCAAGGTAAAGGAGTGTTCCTCATTCTCTTAAGAAAGAACAGTTTATGGAGCATGAAAGTATATACCTGTCGTGTAGGAAGAATTCGCAATCTGTATTGTTCAATTTCCTTTGCTTTCAAATCCTGTCTGTAAGTAAGAGCTCTGCAATCATTTACCCGTCCTAGAAGTTCCACGGTTATGCTACCAACTCTATGTGGATCGTGAACTTGAAAGTCCTTGATATACCCTGCAAATAAGATGACCTTCTTAAAACAATAGAGCCACAGTACATTCAATAGCCAGCCAACGGTACTCCAACATGCAAGGAAATGGTGCATCAATCAATGAGTGAAATCTTTCAAACATTGAAGAGCAAAATGTTGACAATTTCCAAAAAAGGTATCGAAAGTTGACTACTTGAATAGAGTGTAAGTATAGCGGGTCATGTTCTCTTACCGTAGTCATGGAAACCGGACGGAAAGGCAAAACGAGATAGCTACCAAACATCTACACTTTCGAGCATGGTGGAGAAAATTTTATGTTACTACCATTGAAATCATGCGATATCGAGTACAACGATACAAAGCCACAGTTAAGAGACCTATGAGCTTGATCGAACTAATGGTGAGATAAAGCACGCAGAGTATGCATGGGAATCAAGACTTCTTTGAAGGTGGGCAAGGGGGTCTTTGAGGGTGTGCGAAGTGATCGACCGCACAGGGCCACCTCTTTCTCCCGTATATGAAAAAGTTAAATCAAAAAAGAAATATAAATTTATTAAATAAAATAAATATATTTACTATAAATAAGGCGTAAAAATGAAAGTTTTGCACAGGGTCCCCAAAATTTTCAGGACGGCTCTAGGTGGGCTAGTCTGGGTTGATGTCCGCCCAGGATAATTCTCAAGGAGAGAGCACTAAGCACAGCTAGATTGAAAAAACTACTTAGGTTCTTTTGGGATGGTAGATCTGGCAAGTGAAATTTATCTTGTTGAGGTAAATTCTTGAAATAGTTTGCTCATACTCCACTAATATAGGCATCAAGAAATTCATAATTGCAAGGATGCATCTTCACTGAAGTGCAATGGTGGCTTGATATTGCCAAAAACATAGACATGAGATTATTGTATCTAAAGGTTCTCACATCAGCTTTGTTTCTGTAGCTTTTTTTAATTTCTTTTAATTTTTATCAAAGGAAAAGCTACAAGAGATTAGCTTGCAACAGACTACAACCCTTTATTTCTTGTGAATACTTGGAGAAGAAACTAGAATAGAAATACAAAAAACAGGGTAACAGCAAGAAGAAAGTCTCCAGTAAAGGATGCAATATTTGAAACACCAAGTCTAGGAAAAAGTAGTGTCAGCAACTCAGTCTTATGCATCTCTTTCTGGAATTCACAAATTTCATTTATTTAGTGTCACAAAGTATGTGCCTAAACTACAATATCTTGATTTGATGGTTCCAACACCAGAATTTGGGTAAATAAATGTTGCATATACTTCAATCTTTAGAGAATTCTCATTGCCCTCTTTGTGAGGTAGGCAAAATGAAAACTTGAGTGGCTTGATATGGGACTGTTTGGAAGTATGTAGATAGAAGTAACTGATTGGTACACTTGCATGCTAGGTTAAGGCATGAAAATGGTGTTAATTTGATAAAGAAATTTCATAAATTTAGCTAATTGTGTCAATATTGAATTACATAGGTAAATTTGAGAACTTAAAGATACTTGGTGTTGCAAATCCATTAGATTCTTAACTTGTACATTCGGAACAATTTTATTGGACATTTAAACTTGAAAGTCAACATTAAAGTCCTAATATCCGAGCGTCAAGCTTGTAACTACAGCAGATTAAGGTTCGCTCGGATTAAGTGCAAGTATTTAAAGAAGTAAATAAAAGTCAAAGTAGAAAAAAAAGTTAGGTAATTAAAGGAATTTGATTATTAGAGAGATGAAAGAATTGGTTTAAAACTAATGAAAAATGGATAAAATAAAAATTAGTTCTCTCATCTTGTTTTACCCTAGGGGAGGGTGGGGAATTCTTTTCCTCTAAATGAGGAAAATCATTCTCTTTTTTTATTCATCTTTTAAATTTACTTCATTCTACCTCTTTCACAATTATTTTAATTACTTCATTAGTATCTCTAATTACCTTTGTCCCATTAGTTTGACTTTTTACCCCCTTAAAATATTTACTCTCAATCCAAGCGAGCCCTTAGTGGAAAATGCAAGGTAACCAGAGAGACCTAAATTGTTCATTTTAAAAGATAAATACATCCCATAATTCTTCTTTCTCGATTTGTAAAACGTCTTATTCTCCTTAATAGTCATGACTCTGTGCACCTTTGCTTACCTGTTCTACACTACCTTTGTTTCCAACTCAAATAAACCAAGACAACTTTCTTCCAGAATCTAATTTCACTTCTTCTATAAACTCAACCTAACACACTTTGAAAACACATTCCAGCTGAGGTGAGAGCTGAGAAAACTGCTATAGAACAGTAACTACTGCAAGAAAGGGATCTATAGTACAGCTTCAATGAACCTCAAACGTCTTTTGTAGAGACTTGGGCATTTGGCCTGAATAATATGGAGAAAATGGACAAATGGCGGGTGAAATGTCATCTATGAAATAAACATGCTTAAATTATGTATCTCCCATAAATGCTTGAGCTGAGGAATCAAGGATCTCATACCACAAGAAGCATGTGAAAATGGCAGGAAGAAAATCCTTCAATATGTTAGTATATTATACTAGTACTTATAAGCATTGTTACATGGAACAACATTCGGTTAGGAACGGGGAACGTGAATGGGAACAAGGAACCCAACTTTGATTGACTCGGGAACATGTGAAAATGGCAGGAAGAAAATCCTTCAATATGTCAGTATATTATACTAGTACTTATATTATACTAGGCATGCGATATCGTTCTACTTTGGGGTCTATATTGGGATTTATAGCAGATGCTTATAAAATGAAAAATTGATAACCATGCTTTTGTTCCAAAAGGATGACCTCAAAAGTCAAAAACTTAAGATAGTAAAAGGTGACGAATCAACCGCCCAACTGTGCTCATTACAGGTTGCTTCTACAACAGCAATTGACATTACCAATGTTCCACAGATATTCAGAGTGGAACAACTGAAAAACATGCACTATTAGCTCATCAGAGCTGAACTACTAGGGTTTTTCAGGACATGACTTGATTTTGACTTACAATCCAGTACAGATGGAATGAAAAGCTGATATGGCCTACTTAGATATTATATTCCCAACTAATTTGGGTCATTCTGAATCGCTTCCTAATTGATTACCGTTATTGTTGCTTACAAATTTAAAATACCCAGAGGTACTCAAGTTCATGTGAACTTACAAGCCTCTTGGTGAAATACAATCTAGGAACCATCCTTACAGCTTCTTTCTCATACACCACATCATCGTGCACAAGTGCGGTCAATTTAGCGAACTAACTTTTGTGGTTGGATGATTTGCTTCATAACGCCAAGCTCAGAAGCCTCTATAATATGGTCACGATACGGTAATGTGGGCAATATTTTGCACAACTTACCTCATTCAATCAAGGCTAATCCTCAATGTTTCAATGCTGACATGCAGCTAGTTTGGTAGGATTCCAATTACGAACTCAAACGCGAAAAAATGACTCTATTGCTTATAGAAAAGCAATCAGTATCATTCAAGAAAACAAGCAACTTCTCTCTGACCTTATTCCATTGATCTCTCAACATTATGTTTTTTGATCTTCAAAATAAAATTTTCATCGCAGTAAAGACTAAGATTCACTTGTAAAGTACAACAGAAACTCAGAAATGATCCATTAAAAGCTCTATATATACTTCAAAATTTATACCCATCAAATAAACAACATACAAGCAAATCCAAATCAAGATGCAAGCAAAAGAGCAACTTGACGGATTAACTTTGGTATACACAAATTACCCATTACTTATAGAAGGAATAAAAAATTATCAAATCATACGCAAATATATTATTTATTCAAATCATATACTTCAAAATTATTTGATTTTTATTTTGAATTTTCATTCCGAAATTGTAAAACAATGTTAAATCCTTAACAATATGCTTAAACATAAATAACACTAACAATTTTTACCATCAAATCAACAACATAAGGGGATATCCAAAATTAAGATGCAAACAAAGTAGCAAATTGAGGATTCAACTTTGATTCACACAAATGACCCATCACTTATAAAAGGGAAAATAACTAATCAAATCATATAAAAAGAGATTATCTAATCAAAAAATATTTATAAAAAAAAGAATTGAAAGGAAAGGGAAAGGTAAAAGACCTCGAGTTTTCATGATGTGAAGGAAGGAGCACATGACGGTAGAAATGGGCTGGAGTTGAGCAGTAGCTTTATTTCTCTTCTCAGCATTAACAATGGTTCGAAGTGCATCATTGAGAATTCTTCTTCCCATTTTTCTCTCTCCGTCCAACAATGGAAGATTTGAGGATGGTGACCTAGTGAGGGTTTACGAAACTATACGACTACAACTCTACAAGGGTTTTTCCGGTTCCCTTAATTTTTTGATAATGAAATTTTAAAAAGACGAGTAAAAAACCGGATGATGAGAGTACAATTTAGGGAAAATTGTTATAAACAGATCATTTTATTGCGATTTGCTTTTAAAAAAATAATTTATTGTTTATTATAAAATAAATTAATCTAACTTATTTAATTGTTGAGAGCATAGTATGATGACGTGCATTCGGTTATTTATGTCAGTAAAATTAATGTTAACTTAACAACAAATTGAAGAGATGAATGTCATAATCAACTATCCAATTCGATCTAATATCCTTCGTTATTTAAAAATGATAAGTAGTTTTTGATTATGTTTTGATTAATTTTTTAATATGGGTAATGAAATTGAACGGTAAAATTTAGATTATTTGTATTTACAATTATTGAATTTTGGCATATTGGTTTTTTATTTTTCAAAACTTATGTTCAATTGATTGTGTTTAGGTCCTTTTAATGATACTTCACCTAACACACCATACTAACCAAATTACTAGATTTGAAGAACAATGCGATGCCATAAAAGACTTCATATTTCGTCGACAAATTTCGCTGTTATGTGATGAAGATTGAAAATGGCAATAAGAAATATGGAAGAAGAGTACGATTGAAAAATGGCGAGAAGAAGAATGAAAGCTTTTAAAATGGTTAATAATGGTGATTAATGACTTAAAATGTGGAGAAACCGAACTTTAATCCCTAGATATAGACAATATTTTTAGAGTTAATAGTGGTAAAATTGAACTAATCACAACAATTAACACCCATTAAGTATTGAGAATGATCATAGGATCAGGATTGGATTTTGTATCACTTGGAGAAGTATCTAACCCTCCTCTACCCTCAGACTACACTGTAATTCAAAAAAAGAATGATTATAGGATGACTCGGGTCCAACCATAGTGTAAAAACAAGGTTCATCACATCACATCGTTGTCCGCATTGTAAATATTTTCAAAAACAAAAAACCCACTTTTGGGACGTATCAAATCAAGCATATCTTATAATTTCGATTGATATTTAGGCGTTTTGATAACCACATGACTCTCGTAACTACATCATCATTTCGTTACCGCAATCGCAACTGTTAACGTATTTTACGCTCTAGGTCCAACTATACCTAGACTTACACCCACTTTACTGGTGTTTAACAGCAAATAGGAATCCACTGTCTGGTAACTAGCAATTGATTGCAGCACTCAAAAGAAAACATCCACAAAAGAAACAAACTGATGTATTAGATCAGGAGAAAAACTACACTTTACATCCACAAACTTTTTAATACATGGTACTAAGTAACTGTAAACAATGAACAGAATGAGGATCGAGGAACGAGGATCGATTGATGAAGCAATAAACTCATGGGGATCTAGGCGGCTTTTCTAGTAAAGCCGATAGATAAACGCCATCTTTTGACTCGGGAGATACAACCCACATATGCTTCTTGTACCGAAACTGCAAAAACATGTACATATAATCATCTACGTCTTTTCTATTACAGACGAATTTATCTATCCACAACAAACCCCCAGGTCTTAAAACCCGATCCCAGTCAAATAACACGAAATCCAAGAGCACCAAATCGATCCACCCATCAAAGACGTCAGTAGTGTGAATCAAGTCCATCGTGTTTTCAAAGAATGGGAGACGTTGATTTGGTGTTATATACAACGGAACTAGACCTCTGACTGCAATCACTTCGCTGAACGGTGCACCCACGTTCAGGGCAGTCGAGATAATAGTCACGTTTTGTTCCATCATTCGTGCAGCGAAGATTCCTGTGCCTACGCTGTAATCAAGGCCTATCCGAATCTCCCCTGGCTTGACCGCCAAAACATCAATGATGAGAAAATCAGCAGCAGAAAGTGAGCTCTCGGTCACCCATCGTAGCATTTCGATTTCCATCTCAAAACATCCAGTACACTCGGTGTAAGCTCGATTAGTATTGTTGCTTGATAAGCACTTAAAATCATGGCATTTGTAGAGCTTCCATCGGACATTTCTTCCATCGGGTAGTGATTCATTGATGGGGTATGGCTTGAGGTATAACTTGGAGGCTCGTGTTAAGCAACGCCTTCGAGGCAAAGGATCACATCCGTGAAGCATAAGCTTTTGAGCAAGGTTCCAATCATCCTTACAATATGAACCTACATCATAGTCCATGTAGTCTTCTAGTTCTTTCTTCATTAGAACACAAGCATGGCCTATGGTATTGTGTATCGTCTTTGTTTCAAAAATATTCGGTTTCCTATTCTTGATCACTTTCGGGGTTATGTACTTTCGGATTTCTTCAGCCATAAAGGATGTGTTTCCTACATTTTTCAACTTTTGGTAATCGGATTTGTCTAAGAGCAATATGAGCATCAGAAAGCGGCTGAAGAATCTGATCGTCCAAGTACTTCCTGAACTCTAGCCTTGAAATGTTAGTTTTCCCGAATTGATATTTGTCTTTCTCCGTCTTTTGCAACTTTGATTCAAGCTTGTTTTGCAAATCATCCATCTTCTTAAGAACTTCCTCAATGAGATCTGACAATGACTCGACATTGAATTCCTCGAAAAAATCCTTTGGCCCATAAAACTCATGACAAATTATTTCACTAGGAACGAAAAATCGAGCAAAGTGGAATCTAGCTAAGCTACAAATGCTCACAATCACAATAAGCCCACCCAAAAACAACCGGAGCCAATCTATTATCCAGGCCAATCTCCATTTGGGATAGCATGATTTTGCCATGCTCAATATTTTGAATGTGAACCCCTAACACTAGTTAAGGCCTTAGGGTAGAATAAAACAAAAAATTTGAAATGTGTGCGATGAGATGAAAAGATATACTAAAGGTGAGACAATGTTCGTTCTCGTTTAAATCATCATCATCATTTGAACCGGTGTATCCTACCCATAGGAAACTATCAACACCCTCAACTCATACCCAAATGTTGGTTCAAGGTTCAAAAATGTCACAAATTCAGTGGAATAAACAAAAATAACAAATGAAGCAAATTCAAAGGCACAAACAAGTATTATTCAAAATTCAGAGTCAAAAATTATGTAATACCAAAATCAACCAAATATGAGGTTTCTTATGATTATAAAAATCATACTATCAAAACCAAAAAGAAACCCAAAAATGATATGATAAATACAAGTTTCCCTGTTCTATGAAAACCTAATCAGACCACTCAATTCACAAAAATCCAATACTAAAAATTCAAAATCAATCAATTGATCAATTTAGATCCAACAACAAATATGAATAATGAAATAAAAATAACCAAAATATACCCATAATTTAGCAGCATCAATACAACATTTATGGGGACGGAGAATCGGGTTTTGTCTCGGAACATATGTACCAATGGCACTACTGCTTTCCCATTTACGATCTGGCTCGGGCTACCCTGTACACATTATATGAAACATTTAAAGGATTATCACATTCACCAAGATAAATCTCAAAATTACAATTGTTGGAAAAAATGTAGACTTGGAGTGGGATATAAATAAACCCATTTTGCTTAAACCTGACAAAAACCCTAAAATGAATTTCCCAAAATATTCTTTTAGTTGCTTAATAATTGAGAAAATGAAAGCTGTAAATAATAAGTATTTCAGTTTTCTTCTCTTATTGAATTGGGGAAAAAACATGAAATTTAAAGATCAAACAATTGGAATTATACGAAAACACGTGAGAAGAAAGCTTAGAAAATTTCACCAGCTAATTTGAGTCATTTAATTACTCCCCACTTGATAGAGTTGACTTGGAGAGTTGATGTGAAAATGGTTCACTCGTGTGGATATATAATACTCGTGTGCTTGGACCCACAAATTTACGGATCAAGAGCGTTGATTAGCATATACACGAGGTGAGATTTATTGTTTTCCAAGATCATTTGGTAGGAAAAAGAATTAATCACTCAATATATATGCAAATTAACAACTTACTATTTTATCGATATGTTCTGAAATCTTGTCTAATCTCCAACAAACAATTACTGCCCACTTGATAGCGTTGACTTGGAGAGTTGACAATTAAACGGGTTGAAGTTCTCCATTGTTATGAAATTGAGAAAATGAAAGCTTGAAGTTGAAATAATAAGTACTTCATTAAAATTTTTGACTTTTTCATTTCATTTTACAATTTTTTTTTTCTCAAATACAAATTTCCTTGGCATTGTTGGCCAATTTGCGTTGCAATCTAATATGGAGTACTAAAAAAAATAGTAAAATGCCAATTGTTTTCATTCTAAGATACTTGTTATTTAGATTTTTTTTATTGGATATAAATTTTTAATATTGGCTTACGTGGCAAATAAAGTTAGTTAACATGTTATTTTTAACCTCTTAAAAATCATAACATATACTAATTGACTTACGTGGTAAATAAAGTTGATTAACATATTTTTAACCTCTTAAAAATCATAATATAGTACTAACAAGAATGTAAAATGTCAAATGTCTTCATTTTAAGACACTTGCCATTTGAATTTATTTATGGATATCAATTTTTGATGTTAACTTATGTGGTAAATAATCATAACATCCTTATACTTAAAAACGTTAGAAACTTACCAATTATACTTAAAAACTTTAGAACTCACCAACACTATTATTTAAAGTCTTTAACCTAAGTTAAAGATATCTCTATCGAGATTACTCATTGTACTCACTGACAAATTTAAGTTTTAAATCTTGGTCAAGACTAATTGTAATGAAAAATTGTTGGAAAAGTTCAAGCATTAATCTCGGTCGAGACTAATCCAAAAGAAATTCCACTGCCAAAGTCAAGATTTACCTTCGGCCGAGATTGAATTCATTAGGAAAATAAATTTCCATGCACCCTTAATTTATTTGGCAAACCTTTAATAAGTTGCACTATGTATTATTTTTCAGTTTTTTTTATTAGTTTCTATGAAATGATTCTGATTTATGATATTTACCTAATTTAACTTTAAATTCGTTTAGGAAAATAAATTTCCATGCACACAATGATCAATTATAGTCCTAATAAATTAATTTAATTGGCAAAACTCTAAAAAGTCATCAAGAATTATTTTTTATTTCTTTTATTAATATTTATGATTTATGATTAATGGCTTATTTATATGGGGGTCAAAGTAAAATTATTAGATAAAATTTAGATTAGTTTTTATCTTTTTATTAATAAAGTTGTCAAAATTATCTATAATATAACAAGTAAAAAACTGAAAATTTAAAAATATAAGTGCGGTCAAATAAATAATCAGTTATTTTAATTACTATTTTCTAACATTATTATATATGATCCTTAATTAATATGTTTATTTTTGACATCAATGTGAGGGGAAAAAATGTTCTCCATTATAGTTGAAAGAAAAGCTGAAAGAACTAAAACTTCATTTAAATGAGGGCCGTTTTTTCGCCTAAGACTTCATATTTATCACATACCCATTAGTTCACTACGTATGGTAAGAAAAACTGTTTATACCCGTATCCACCCAGTTGCCATATACATTGTTCCAATTGAAGCGAATACAGTACAAAAATTTGTATAATTAAAACCCGTATAATTTTACATGCATGACATTGTACTCTTAATTGATTATGATGTGATGTTCTAAAATTTACGCTTCTCATTTGTTTGATCACAAATAATTTTTAAATGATAAGGTCTCGTGGTGATTGATGAGATCATTCAATTGGGCTAAGCTAAGTACATTTAAGTATGTTAATTAAAAATATGCTAATTATATAGATCCGTTTCATAATGAGACGATCTCACAAGCTATTTGATATGTTTATTAATTTTGCTATACCCTATCTCATTTATTTTCGCGCTTACACGTGTATATTTAGTTAAACTAGTGTAGCTTTTGTATGAGTCAAATTAAACTACAAATACCACTTAATCAAAATGGTCGGAATTTTGTATTTTGGCATGATTCAGCAAACTTTGATACTATAGCGGCTGTAATTCGCAAAAAATAAACATTAAGGCTGTAATTTGCAAAAGTGCTAAACTTTAAGGCTGTGATTTGCAAATTATTCTTTGGATTATGAATTTATGATAAATTATATTAAAATTAAAAAAAACGGCTCTCTCTCTCTCTCTCTCTTGTTTCTCTATCTACCTTCCTCTCCTCCAAGGCAACTCCGGCAAGGTATTGCCCACCCATGGGTCGAGGTAGAAGGCGGCCACGGAAACAACCGCAGCGGCGAGGGCAAGGCTCCAAATCGTCTCAGAGGTCCTCTACTTCTGGTTCGAGTGCACAGCAGCAGCAGTCTCAACCAAGGACTCTGAATCCGATGACAACTTCGGTGAACGCACGCCTGGTGGAAGTCTATCATTCGGATTCCTCAGATGCTACTACTGGTCCCTTGGCTCAGACTACTACTAAAGGTAATTCTTCTACTTCTAAGCCTGTTTAAATCTTGATGGAAGATGTTATTGATGAAATACACTATTGGGAGTTAGTTGTTGTTTGTTTTGTTCTTGGTGCAAACCCTCCTCTCCATGTAGTTGATGTGTTTGTTAAACGAATTTGAAAAGACCTTCCTATTGATAAGGTTGGTATGGTTCGCAAGGGCATTTTTTTGTGCGTTTTCAGGATCAGGAATCTAGAGGTCTTGCTTGTGATATGAATGGAGTCCTTTTTGACAAGAAATCCTTCATTGTGAAGCCATGGGTTCCCAATATGTAATATGAGAAGGACAATCTGTCTAGTGTTCCCATTTGGGTACGATTCCCTGGCTTAGATGTGAGGTATCGGGGTGTTTCTAGTCTTACTAAAATCGTGGGTATGCTTAGCCATGTTCTTAAGCTTGATGGTGCCACTTCTGATTAGGGACGCTTAATGTATGCTCGTGTTTTAGTGGACATTAACTTTGTGAAGGGATTTTGTGATGAAATTTTCTTTGAAAATGAACTTGGTGAACTTACTTCTCAACGGGTTGAATATGATTGGAAGCTTGCTTGGTGTGATAAGTGTAGCTATTTAGGGCACTCACGGGAAGCATGTTGATCAGTTGTTGAGGTACCACACTCTGATTCTTTGGTTGATCAAGAAGGGTTTCAAAGGGTGCAAAGGGCAAAGGGTAAAGCCCCTAGTCAGACTACTGCAGCTCATAATGCTGCTCCTACTCCTAATACTCCTACTGGTCATATTGCTTCTCGAAACACTTTTAATCTATTGGAAGATATCCCTAAAGAGCATTCTGAGGTGCCTTTGGTTGTGACATTTGGTTCAATAAACAGTGCTGGGGACTTGCCCCATCAGTCAAATGGGTAGCATTCTTGCTTGAAATATGAGGGGACTAAACAAGCGATCTAAACAATTGGAGGTTGCTCGATTTTTAGCCTCTAATAACATTAACTTGTTTGGTCTCCTAGAAGCTAAGGTAAAGGGGGAAAATTAGGATCCCTTTACCATACTCTTTTTTCTAATTTGTATTTGTCTCACAATATGGCTAATGGAAGAATTCTCATTGGATGGAAAGGTTCATACTCTGTTAATATTTTGCTCTGCACTGATCAACTCATGCATTTGGAAGTGAAACCTTTGCTTAGGGTCGCTTTCCTTTGCTCCTTTGTCTATGCTGCTTCAATGAAGAGCTCCAGAGAATCTTTATTTCAGTCTCTTGAGGGGATTGTTATGTCTGTTACCAGGCCTTAGTTTATTCTTGGGGACTTCAATTGTACTGCAAATTACAATGAGCATCTTGGCCAGAGGGTTCGTACCCAAGAGATTCAACCATTAAGAAATTGTATGATGACATGTGGTATCCATGACTTGAAGTCCCATGGTCGCTTCTTCACCTGGACAAATAAACAGGCTGCGGATAGGAGGGTCCTTAATAAGGTTGATAGAGTTATGGGTAACCTTCTTTGGGATGACTCTTATCCGAATGCTATGAGGTCTATTTTCTTCCTGAGGGGGATTTCGATCACTCCCCTATGCTTGTGCAATTTTTCAACACGCCTAGTGGTAAGAAACCTTTTTTTTTAATCATTGGACTAATGATCCCTCTTTTATGTATATTGTGAAGGAGTGTTGGCATTTCAAGGTGATAGGTTGGATGAGTTTTCAGATTACTTAAAAGTTAAAATAGTTAAAGCTAAGGGTATGCTAAAAACAGCTTTTCAGGAGCCTAACCAGGTCAAACATAAGAGATTTGAGGAGGATTTTTTGAGTGTTCAGAATTAGCTTCACCAAAACCTAATGGTAAACACCTGGCTAGTGCTAAACATATTCTTACTGCACAATATAGATCTGCAAACCGGGATTATAGGGAGTTTTTGAAACAAAAAGCTAAAATATCTTGGCTTAAATATGGTGATGAGAACACTTTAGTTTTTCATCAAAGCATCAAACAAAGAGCAATTCATAATAGAATTAATATGCTTTGCATTAATAATGCTATTCTTACTGCTCCTCAACAAATTCAAGATGCTTTCTATAGTTTCTATTCAAATCTTTTATAGTAGGATAGGTAACAGGAGGAGAATTAATCTTGGTATTGCTTAATTTGGTCCTAAACTTGATCAGAATCAACAGAACTTACTTAACATCTCTTTCTCTGGTACTGAGATCAAAGATGCTATATAGAGAATTCCTGATGGGAAGGCTCCTAGGTTAGATGGTTTCAATAGTAAGTTCTACAAAGCATCTTGGGAGATTGTGGGTCTTGATGTTATTCTGGCAATCCAAATCTTCTTTTCAATAGGAAAGCTTCTCAAAGCCTGGAACATCAACTCAGTCACACTGGTGCCAAAGGTACATTGCCCTTCACATCCCAGTGGTTTTCGGCTTATATCATGTTGTCATATGCTTTATAAATGTATATCCAAACTGATTTGCTCTAGGCTCAAGCTTGTCCTTAGTAGCCTTATTGATCCAGCCCAAGGGGCTTTTATGGTAATAGAAGTATTATTCACGATGTCTTACTTTGTAAAGACATTGTTAAGCAGTATAGTAGGAAGCATGGCTCCCCCAGTTGTTTGCTGAAAACTGATTTGAGAAACGCCTATGATACAATGGAATGAGATTTCATTAAGGATATGCTAGTCGCTCTTGATTTCCCTTCCCACTTCATTAAAATAGTTATGAGTTGTATTACTTCTACTAAGTATTCCCTGCTTCTGAATGGAATATTTATCCCTTCTCCTTTTTGTCTTGGGTATAGAATATTTGTCTAGAATTTTGAATCATGCAGGTGCAGAAGGTCTTTTCAAGTTTCATCCTCGGTGTAAAACCATCAAATTACATCACCTGTGTTTTGTTAATGATCTTATGTTGTTTCGCAAAGCTGAGGTTCTTCCGTGTAGACTTTAGCTTCTTGCATGACCCCTTTCTCTAAGTCCTATGGCTTGACTGCTAATGCGGGTAAATATGCCGTATATATTGTTGGTGCTTGTCCCATCGTTACACAAAGGATTGTTGAGTTACTCCACTTCCCTCTGGCTCCCTACCTTTCAAATACCTTGGTGTGCCTATATCTCCGAAGCATATAACAAGTTCGGATTATGATATACTAGTTGACAAGATGACTAGTAGAAAATTCGCTCATGGCACTCACAGCATCTCTCTTATGCTAGGCATCTTCAGTTAGTCAACTCTGTTTTGATGAGTATTTACTCATATTGGTGCCAAATCTTTATTCTTCCTAAGTATGGATCAAGCAGATCAACTCGGTTTGTCGATCCTTCATTTGGCATGGCACTAAGGAGAGCATGAAGCCTGGTAATGTCTGCTGGTCTAGCACTCCCAAGAAAGAGGGTGGCTTAGAAATTAGAAACTTGGAGCTATGGAATTATGCTGCAATTGGTAAGTTAGCTTAACATATCTATGTTATGCAAGAGTCTCTATAGGTTAAATGGATTCATGGGGTATACACTAACGGTGGCAATTGGTTGGTCTACAACTCACCTCCAATAGCTAGCTGCAATATGAGGAAAATATGTCAGGTTAAAGATGAACTCAAGCAATGGATATCCCAAGACGCATACTCTATTGATAAGGTCTACAAAGCTAATTTTTGCCCTCAACCACGAGTATAGTGAGATAAGATTGTATGGCATAGATCCTTAGTCCCTAAAGCCTGGTTTGTCTTATGGCTTTCCATGAGAAATAAGTTGAAAACCAAATCTAGACTTATGAGCATAGGGGTGACTCAAGATAACCTATGCCCAATTTGTGATTTTGTCCCGGAAACAGTGGAGCATCTACTGTTTAACTGTACTTATAGTGCTAATTGTCTTATCTTACTTCAGAGCTGGCTGAATGTGAAGATTCTTATGAGAAACATTTGGAAATATCGAAGATGGAATGTTTCCAAGTTGAGAAAGCAGGTCATTATTGCTGCTTTTTCTCGTCTTGCATATCATATCTGGAAAGCCCGCAATGATGTACTTTGGCTGAACAAAGTTCCTACTGATGCTCACACCCTACAAAGTGTTAAACAGGAAATTCAGAATCGTCTTCTAGTCTTACAGCTGAAGGGGACTAAATTGGATACAAACTGGATCCATAGTTTATGAGCTGTCGCTTTGTATTTTATGGCTTTGATCTTATTTAGGTCTTTTAGTGATTCTGTATCTTGAGCTCCTTCCTTTCTTTATGCACATGAAGAGTTTTGAAGTGGAAACCCTTCCTCGAAGGTGGACCCCTTTTTCCATGTTGATGCAAATTAGTTTGGTTGGTTGCTCTAACTGTTTGTACGGTTTTGTTTTGATCAATGAAATTTCTCAATTTTCAAAAAAAAAAAAACTATATTAAAATTGCGTATGAGAACATGGTGATTTCTTATATATAAATCAGTGGAACATAATTCGTTAGTTAGTTCGCCTTTTTGGATTCGCGATTCGCTCAAAATGGTTCGAAAATAGTCTAAAACCAACCATAATTCGTTTTTTTCGATTCGCAATTCGCGATTCGCAAGGCCAATTAACTAATCATGTGACATTGATATGAATCAAGTATTCGTTGCTAAACTACGTTGTTTAATCTCGTGCAATCGATCATAGCCCGTTTTGCCTTAATGCTTATATTCTTGTTTTTGATGTTTGTAGGACCAAAACCTGTATAAAAAAAATCTTAGGTTGTGATCACAGCAAGGATTTTATATATGGATAATCCTTGTGCAAAAGCTTTAGGTGCTAAAATTCGGATATATCAATATGGATCATTCCTATCGAATCATGAATGTTTGTCTCCAATTTCATATACCCCTCTTCAGAACCAAGAGACTCAAATTGACATGCAGGATAATTTCAATTCTGCATCCTTTATCAACGTGAAGGTGAGCTTGTTGCATTTAACCCACTTATTCTTATTATTAGAGAAATTATCAACGGTAGGTAGCCTTAAGTTTTTGCAATTTATTAATGGTATTCTTAAATTTTTTCGATTATTAATGGTACCCTCGTATCATTGAGCGTGTTACAACCGTAATATTTTCTAATTTTTTATGTACAAAACTGTTAAACTCTTTTTTTTTCAATTTAAAACACTAAAATATTTATGTTTTAAATTGAAAAATAAAGGAAAAAAGGAAAAATTTAACGGCTTTGAATGGTTTTGGACGGAAAAAATTTAAAAAGATTACGGTTGTAAGACGCTCAATAACACGAGAGTACCACTGATAATCGGAAAAACTTAGAGATACCATTAATAAAGTGCAAAAGTTTTGGGATATCATTGATAATTTCCATTATTATTATTATTATTATTATTATTATTATGATTAATGTTAATTCCTTATTTCGGTAAGGCAAAAGATTCCGATCAGCAGCTGCTAAAACTGTTTTGAAGGAGGCAAATGATCTTAAAATATTGCTGGTCGTATGAAGGTGTGTTGCTTGTAACCAAAAACTTCTAATTAGTCACCGTGATTAAATCATTACAAAAAGACAAAAAAAATAATAATTAAAATAAATAAAATCAAAAAAAAATTTAAAATAACAAAATTCTTACCCTATCAAATCTCACATTAACCTCGTAAATAACCGTTATTTACTAAAATTTTATCGCTTATAACAAGTGATATTTTTTTTCTCAAACCTTGATCATAGATTCCTTTAACAATTTATCTTACTCTTTATTTGGTTTACACTAGGCTACCGGGTCAGGCCTAGAAAGTACTGGTATATTCTTCCAAGCGGCATTAAAGTTTCTCCATGGAGCATCCTTGTTAGAATCTTACAACAATGAAACTACAAGTGGAAAGATGTCACCAAACGAAGCGTATACCATAGCTGCACGGCTATAAAAGGACTCAATAAGCTGAAAACTGACATTTATAAATAGCATAACTAATATATAATTTAAATACTATAAATAACAATGTCAATGGAACTATAAATATTTTTTCAATTTATTTATTATAAATTGATAAATGGGAATTTAAATAATTTTTAGTAGTAGAAATAGATCCGGCCAGGCTTTAAGCCAATTTTTATTATAAAGGGCTCAATCCGGCCCGGCCCATATCTACTTAAACCTGACACGGCCCTTATCTAGCCCATTTAACATCCCTAATTTTGATATTGGACTTCTCATAGTTGTATTGTTTGTCCACTGCAGAAAATGTGCCCGCGAATACAAAAAATGTAATGACATGGCCTCTGCTGCTTTAGCTTACAAATGTATGGAGGTCGCTCATATGAGAGTTGTTTATCGCAATGACAACTTGAATCAAGCCGCCATATATACAATCAGAACGGAAAATCAGGATATTTCTACTGGAAGCAGGTCCAACATTATGCAGCTGTTAGACTTTGTACGTGTTTCTTAATATTTATTTTAAATTTCCAATAGAAATTTCTGAAATATTACAGACATCGCTGATGTCTACATTTGTGTGCTTCCCACATACTCTTAATGATATTTCAGTACTTGATGGATTTAATCAAGACTAGGAGTGTTTAATAGACCGGATAAAGATCGTGTTGGGCTCAAATAAATATGGTTACGCCGGAAAGGGCCTAAAATGAACTTAAAATGGGTCGGACTTTCAAAGCCCGCATCGGCCCAACCCAGCCCACTTTTATTACTAAATATTATTTTAATTCCCATTTATCAACATATAATAATTAAATTGAAAAAATATTATAATAATACTATTGATATTGTCATTTATAGTATTTAAATTATATCTTAATTATGGTATTTACAAAGGTCCTTTTCGATTCTTATTGAGCTCTTTTTATAGCCCGCTTCATATTTCCTGATGATATATTACATGAAGATGTATGAAGAATAGATGGTTAGTTTTGTCATTTTGAGATATACTCATTTTGATATATATACTCCCTTTTTCATTTGTAAAATATTATTATCAGAATATATCAGAAAGTAAAATAACAAGAGATCCTTTCCTCTTCCTTCTCTATTTTTCTCTATTCTTTCTCTCAAAATCAGAATTCCATTGTAATTCTTCTCATGGTATCAGAGCGGGAGTTCAAAGATCTTCAAATCTTTCGATTATTACAGTGAAATCCGTCTTTGTAGCTTCAAATTTCTGAATATTTCCACAAGAAATCTCTTCTTTCTCTTCTGCCTGAAAAATGACGACAAATTTGTCAATTGCAGTTACTTCTGATCCAAATTCGCCTTATTATATCAATCCATCTGAGAATACGGCCTTACCTATTGTTTCTGAGAAGTTTTCTGGCGAAGGTTATGGAGAATGGAAGAGAAGTATGGTAATTGCACTCGCGACGAAAAATAAATTAGGGTTTGTTGATGGAAGCTTGCCAAAACCAAGTGAAGATGATCCAAATTGAAGTGCATGGAAAAGATGTGATGCTATAATCATTTCTTACATCTTGAGATCCTTGGAAAGTTCGATTGCTAGGAGTGTTTTGTTTCTAACTTCTTCTCAAGAAATTTGGAAGGATCTTGAGGAGAGGTTTTCTCAGACTTCTGGACCCCAATTATACACTTTACAACAATCTTTAACAGATTTGAAACAAGGCCAAGAAACTTCAATTACTGAATTCTTCACTCAGATAAAAGCTATTTGGGATCAAATCAATCAAATAAACCCATTGCCTTCTTGCACAAGTGCTGGATGTACTTGTAATTAAACCTTCATGAAACAACAGCAAGAAGAAAGGCTGGTACAACTACTTATGAAGCTGGATAATAAATTTACTGCTGTAAGAACTAATATCTTGATGATGCAGCCCTTGCCAACCATTTCAATGGCATATAAACTTCTCATACAAGAAGAAAGACAGAGGTAAGCAAGCTTAATTGATGAAGAATCAAGCAATAGAGCTATGGTATTTGCTGCAGATTATAAAAGGAACTACAAGAATCGTTTTCAAGGTTCTAGGATGACTTTTCAGTCACCTAATGGAAACAGATTGGTGATAGCAGGGAAGACCGGAAGAGACCTTACTGTGAACATTGTAAAATTCCTGGACATACAATTGAAAAATGTTTTAAGATCCATGGGTATCCTTCAACTTTAGCTAAAGGAAAAATCAAAAAGATGACAGCAATAGCTCAAATGGAAGAAAGAAATGAGGAAATAGCAGAACATATTACTCATATCTCCTCAGATCAATTCAGCAGTATTCTTAAGGCTCTACAGACTCAGGAATCAGATAAGTCTCAAGCATATGTGGCAGGTACATGTCTCTTAACTTGTTCAAATCAAAAATGGATTGTTGATAGTGGTGCTACAGACCATATTTGTTCAAATCTAGATTTGTTCAAGAATTATAAAGTATTCAATAAAAGTCCAAACACAATTACAATTGCTGATGGTAAGCAAGTGACAGTTGAACACATTGGAAATGTGCTTTTTGATAATGGTATAGAATTGCAGAATGTTTTACATGTGCCTGGGTTGAAGTTCAATTTGATTTCTACTAATAGATTATACAAAGATTTAAAATGTGAGATAGTTTTTACTCATGATAAATGCATAATTCAGGGGCCAACTTTGAGTCAGTCAGTGGTGCTTGGTAAATTGGTATCTGGGTTATATGCTGTTGATGATAGAACTTTGGTAAAGTCAGGGAAGATAGAGACTCAAGAGATTGCCATTGCAGATGCAGCTAAGGTTGGTAAAATTGCTGATGATGCAAAGCTTTGGCACCTTAGAATGGGACATATGCCTTTCAATAAGTTGCATCTAGTTAATTCTGTTTTTGACAGTAAAGTAGGAAGTCAAGTGATTTGTCAAGTGTGTCATAAGGCTAGGCAAACGAGAAAACCATTTCCTGTAAGTTTGTCTAAAGCTGAGAAATGTTTTGAATTACTTCATATAGATACGTGGGGTCCATATAAGAATAAGACTCATGATGCTTTTAGCTATTTTCTTACCATTGTAGATGATTTTTCAAGAAATACATGGACATTTCTTATGAGGAACAAAACTGATGTTGTGAATATTATTTCTGATTTTCTTATTTTCATTAAGACTCAATACAGCAGTTTAGTGCTATGCATAAGGAGTGATAATGCCAAAGAACTATGTGAAGGGGATATTCTACTTGTTTACAGAAAATATGGGATCAACCATCAGAAATCTTGCCCTAATACTCCACAGCAAAATGGAATTGTGGAAAGGAAGCACAGACATTTGTTGGAGACTGCAAGAGCATTGTACTTTCAGTCTAGAGTTCCTATAAGATTTTGGGGTGAATGTTTGCTAACTGCTACTCATATTATCAACAGAATGCCATTGAGTTCAGTAAATTTTGCTTCTCCATACGAATTGTTAAATAGAAAGAAACCAGATCTGACTCATTTGAAAGTGTTTGGTTGCTTGTGTTATATATCAACTTTGAAGACTGATAGAACAAAATTTGATGAGAGGGCTTCGCCTTGTGTTCTATTAGGGTATCCACCAAACCAGAAAGCCTTTAAGGTGTATGATTTAGAGACAAAAAGAATGGTTATTTCCAGAGATGTAATCTTTTATGAGAAGCATTTACCTTTTCACTATGAAACACAGAACAACAACACAAAATATCCCATTTTTCTTCCCATAAACACACATTTAGATATAGATATGAACTATCCAATACCTGAACCATTCCAAATTTCTCCTGATAACCTGATTACAGAACATGATTCAGCAGCACCTAATTCCTCCAAACCCTCAAACACTTCAGCTCAACAAAATATACCTAACATTGTTCCTTCACTCAGACAATCAGATAGGCTAAAGAAAAGGCCTGCATACTTAGATAAGTATGTGTGTACAATAGATTTTTTGAATGATCATTGGTGTAACAAAGTACAATTTGATACCCTTCCTTCCCCAATGAAAGTACTGATAAACAACATGTCAGAAATCTCAGAACCCTCTAGCTACTTAGAAGCCTCCCAAGATACAAGGTGGATAGCAGCCATGAACAAAGAGTTAGATGCTCTGGCTGCCAATGATACATGGGAGCTGGTGCCTTTACCAAAAGGTAAGAAACCCATTGGCTGTAAATGGGTTTATAAGGTGAAGCTTAATGCAGATGGAAGTATTGAAAGATTAAAAGCAAGGCTGGTTGCACAAGGTTTTACACAAAAATATGGAATTGATTATCTTGAAACTTTTTCACCAGTAGTTAAAATGGCCACTGTAAGGTGTTTATTAGCTTTAGCAGCAAGCAAGAATTGGAATTTGTATCAATTAGACGTTAATAATGCTTTTCTACATGGAGGACTTACAGAAGAAGTCTATATGAAAGTTCCTCAAGGAGTTGACAATCCAAACAACTATGTCTGCAAACTTACCAAGTCTTTGTATGGACTTAAACAAGCTTCACGGCAGTGGTATGCAAAGTTAAATTCTGCACTACAGCATATGGGTTATAAACAATCTAAAAATGATTATTCCTTGTTCATCAAAGATGTTGTTGATAATATCACAGTAGCAATTATATATGTTGATGATATAATAGTAACAGGATCAAATGAAGCAGAAATTTTATTGTTCAAGAAACAATTACACTCAATGTTCAGTATCAAGGACTTGGGAACACTGAATTACTTCTTAGGGATAGAATTCAGTCACTTGCAGAATGGTATTGTGATGACACAAAAGAAATTCACAAGGGAATTGCTTCTTGATTGTAACATGGATGTATCAAAGGTGGCTAAAACTCCACTCCCTGCAAATGTGAAACTTATGATTGATGATGGAGACTTGTATGCAGATCCAACACATTACAGAAAAATAGTGGGAAAGTTGAACTTCTTAGGTCACACAAGACGAGACTTATCCTTTTCAATACAGACGCTGAGTCAGTTCATGCATCAGCCTAGAGTTCATCATGTCCAGGCCTTGCATCATGTGCTGCGATATGTTTCACATACCTTGGGTCAAGGAATTCTTCTATATGCTACTGATCAGTTGACTTTAACAGCATACTCAGACTCTGATTGGGCAGCATGCCCCAATACTAGAAGATCAGTAACAGGTTATGTATTGTTATTGGGCAAATCTCTAGTGTCTTGGAAATCTAAGAAGCAATCAACCCTTTCCAAAAGCTCAAGTGAAGCTGAATATAGAGCTATGGCTTCAGCATCTTCAGAGACAACTTGGTTGGTTAGACTACTTACAGAACTGGGTGTAACAAATCTACAACCAGTAACCTTGTATTGTGATAATCAAAGTGCTATTCACATTGGTAAAAATCCTATGTTTCACGAACGTACCAAACATATAGAAATTGATTGTCACTTCACTCGTGAGAAAGTTCTTGAAGGATTAATTCAGTTGACATACACTCCTTCAGCAGATCAACTTGCAGATATCATGACCAAAGCTCTAGGATCATTACAGCATAACAAATTGAAGTCCAAGCTAGGCATGTATCCAGCTACAATCCCTAGCTTGAGGGGGGATGATGATATATTAGATGAAGATGTATGAAGAATAGATGGTTAGTTTTGTCATTTTGAGATATACTCATTTTGATATATATACTCCCTTTTTCATTTGTAAAATATTATTATCAGAATATATCAGAAAGTAAAATAACAAGAGATCCTTTCCTCTTCCTTCTCTATTTTTCTCTTTTCTTTCTCTCAAAATCAGAATTCCATTGTAATTCTTCTCATTTTCGTTTTAGGCTCAATCCATTTTCAGCCCGACCCTTACAAAGCCCTTCTGAAAATGGGCCGGAAAAGGGCTAAAAATAAGAGTCCCGCGTATCAAACACCCCTGGTCAACACCTAATCTGATCAATTGTATATTTTTTTTTTCAGAATTCACATGATGTTTAATTTGATTGTAAATTAATCTAGAGTCTAAGAGAATCAGTTTTACTTACAGACGCATTATATAAATGTTGCAATGGAAGCTTCTAGAAAATCACAAGGTGCTTTTGCAGCTGCACGGCGAATCATTACACAGGCAGGAAATGAAAAGAGCAGTTTTTGTATTAAGAGTATCCATGATTTCAGTTTCCACGACGTTGATGCTTATATACATCTCGTACGCCTTGCATTGGAGTCGATCAATCCTTGATATTTAATTCAAAATTATATTAGGATAGCTTCTAACGCTCCGTTTTGTTTATTTATATACTTACCGTCTATTTATTTTGTTTATTTATATACTTACTGTCTATTTATTTATTTATTTATCTATTTATGTATTTATTTATTTTCTTAAGCCGTGTTATTACCTGTGCAGTTTTTTATCTGCAAGTAGTTGTTCTCTTGTGAAAATGTTATCACTCATCAAATCCGCTTTATGTGGCGCTCTTACATGTTTGGGGTAAAACCGATTGGTTTTCTCTAGTACTCCTTGTGAAGGGAGTACGGGTATGAATTGTCCGTCACTTTTCCTCACGCAGACCCTGCTTCCGAGCGAAACATTAGGTATGATGATATTGTGATTTTTCCCAACTCCCAAATCTTAGGGTTGATTCCTCTATTTTAATCTTTTGTTTGCAATATTTTCCACACAATACTCTTTTGTTCTTTATAATTTAACTATATCATTTTTTTTTTATGTGATTTTTTATTTATTTATTTTTTTTTTTTTTTTTTATTTTTTATCAAACTCTTTATGTTACCAATTTTTATATTGGCTATGCATCACAATTTTCGTAGACTCTTTATGTTACCAATTGTGCTTGGACCATTTTGAGAAGGCACCCTTAAGAAATACTCCTATAATTATTTAACAATATGTTATAAATCTAAAAAATAATTTTTCCTTATTAATAGAAAAGTTTGGAATCTTGGTCGAAAAATAGCATAATCACTCCATGTCAAACCAATTCTTGGCAAAGAATTACACGAGAAAATATTTATAAAAAGTTGAAATATAAATTTTCTTTATTTTGTAATTAAATACTTAAGGGGTGTTTGATATGGGAACATAAAATGTAATAGAAAGGGAAATGATAAAGAGGAATAAGGGTAAGGATAAGAGTTGTAATTATATGTTATTTGGTATAACAATATAAGGGAAACACTTGATCATTGAAACACTAATAAGAGTAGCAAAGAAAGGAAGACAACAGCTACATAAAAAAAGGAAACTCTTACTTGACATAAATGGATGATAACAAAATAAGAGTATTCATTACCCTCAAGAAAGGGATTGAGTTTACCTAATATTATACCAAACACCCCTAAAGAGTGGAGCTATTAAACAAATATAGATGAATATAGGTAAGGGTGAAGGATAAAAATAATAAACCAAATCAATCCAAACCATAAATCCAAACCGAATAAGAAATATGGTTTGGACTTATTAAAATTTGGTTTTGAATTTTGAAAATCCGAACATTTTGGTTAGGATTAGATTTGAACCTACTAAAATACGAAATCGAAATTTCAAACCAAATTAAAATAGGAGCTTACTCTTTACATTGAGCTAAACTACTAGATGAGTAAACCTTGTTCAACCTTGTTCATCCCAGCATGCAAAAAAAAAGACTTTAATTGGCGATATTAACAAAGAAACTTAAGCGTTCTTACGACAAAAATAAGTTTTTATTCCATAGTTCAAGTTTCGTTTTGTCATCCGTATTTTTGCAATCATAATTCAAGCATTTTTTGATTTACTATCTTAGTTTTTCTAATTTGTTTGCAGTCTAGATTTGTCATTTAGTTTTTGATTAGGGTACGTGTTTAGGGTTAGGGTGAAGAATCTGATACCATGTTAAGCATGTAAAATGTCTGCTCCTCTACCTTGCTGTGCATCTAAAAAATATATTTATAGGTACATGAGATTAGGGCCTTAAATAACCCTACTTAAATTAGGCCCAAATATATTTACAAGGCTAAAAAATACACTAGCTCTTATTCTAATAAATATACGGCCTAACAAATTACGATCAAATTTGAATTTGAATTGATCAAAATTCAAAAATTAAATTAAATTTAATTTGGTTTGGTTTCATGAAGTTTCATTCCTAAACATAGGTTTGAGTTTGTTTGGGCTATAATCTAAGATATTTGATTAAGAACTTAAATAGCACATGCATAATTACAAAGGTGAGTGTTGCAAACATTTTGAGATTAAGTTAAAAGCTCAGCAGCTTATTTTTATTATTTTTTTCTTTTATTTTGACTTTTTGCATACAGTATACTAGATATGCTATTGATTAACATTAGTTTTAAGTAGGGGTTGGTAAAAATATCCAATTCTAAATATTTGATATTAAAAATCGAATGATTTATCTGATTTTCGAAAATTGAATAATTAGGACAAGATATTTAGTTGTTAAACTGAGTACTAGATTCAGATTGGGTATTTGCAGACCGGATATCTAATTTTCCAATTTTTATTTTATAAAATAACTTTGTTTAGTTTGCTGAATATACTAGTATTTACGGTTCTTAAGTCTCAACTACCACTAAGTTGCACAATTAATCTATATTGATTAATTTGGATTTTTGAAAACCCTATTATATTCCCAAAATAATTTTTTTTCAAACTTAAAGCAATAAGCATGATTAAAAAAAAGTAAAGTGAGGTTAAATATTTACATGTAAATGTTTTTAAAAAAAGGCTTAAAAAATCAAACATTTAAACATCAAGATCAAGCAAATATCCGAATTTTCATATATAGATCGATTCGATATTCGATTTCAAACATCTCTAGTTCACTAGAGTATGGGAGGACTAGCCAAAAAATGAAGGAATAGGGCAAGGGAGGTGACCGTGTTGTTGGTGGTTGAAAGGGTAGAGGAGGGAAGGTGGGGAATGGTTTTTTAGTTTTTCTTTTTTTTATTTTTTTTTTTATTTTTTTATGTTTACTTGTTATAGCATGGCAGGTATAACAAGTTAAAGGGGTATATAGAGATCAAATGCATAATAGAAATAAAGATTATTAACCGTGGACGGCATATTGAATTTTTGACGTCTATTCATTCGTAAAAAAATTGTATAGATGAGATGAAAAGATAAGTTAAATGTGAAATGATTATTGAAGAAGGAATTAAAGGAAGAATAATGTGAGTCTCGATAAAAAAAATATAAACAAGTCTTGGGAGTGACCCTCTCATATTGAGACCAATAACCAAATCGACCCAATAATAATTTTTTGCCATACGCAATTAGTATTTGATCAATTTGAGGTCATGATTGATACTTATAAGGTCAATGTTGATTTCTTTTATAAATTATAATTGATCATTTAATTGATCACTTTATATGTAATTGATTACTTGAAGGTTTAAATTGATTATTTTAATGTTAAAACTGAAGACGTTAAATAACTAATCCATTTAAGGTTATAAAATTGTAAGTAGACATTGATCACTTTGATGTCAGAATTGATCACTTTCAGGTCAAAATTAAAAATTTTTATTGATTTCTTTTAAAAGTTATAACTGGTCATTTAATTGATTTGATCACTTTAACATTTGAATTGATCACTTTAACGTAGAATTTTAAATAATTGATCCATTTAAGGTTATAAACTTGTAAGTAGATATTGATCACTTTAGTGCCAAAATTGAACATATTTTGGTCAAAATTCAAATTTTTTATTTTAATTAATCCATTTAAGGTTTAATTTAAATAAAAATTGATCAGTTTAATGTAAAAAATTGATACTTTTAAGGTCAAAATTGTTTTTTTTTTTTACATTTTGAAATTCGGACCATTTTTATTTTTCAATTTTTAGCTTTTATGCCGATCCATATGGACAATCCGATACTCACGAGTTTATGTGAAATAAAAATGAGATAAATCAATTAGACAAATTAAAAAAAAAATTAGGTTAATCGTTTAGAAGAGGGTGTTATTCTAGAGTAAGTGCAAGACTAACTATTCTAAAATGGCAACAAAGAAGTAGTACACCAATTAGACTAACACATTATGGTCATGGTTTTCTCATTCTTGTTTAAATCTAAATTGTCACTTCTCATCCTCTCTCATTCGACCAAGTCACGACAATTTCCACCTCCATTTTCCATATTATTTTTATTTCTACATAAATCCTCCCCAAGTTATTACTACTACTTATTCATTACATATTATTTTATAAGATGATTTCATCGAAAAATAATTTTTTATAAAAATAAGTTTTAATGAATTATTTTTATTTTAAGTATACCCTTATTTCACATCCAACTTAATTATCACCAAAATAAGTTATTTGATAAATTAATGTTCTCTTTAGAACTTTACCCATGTTTGGGGAGATTCATATATTAGATCTTACAAAATTAGACTAACTTGCCTTATAAAATAATTGTTCATAAGACTTCACTTATACGCTTGTTAATAACATAGACTTAGATTACTTAAAGTTTGCTAACAAAATTTCTTAAAACATTTCATCCACTACATTTTGAAAAACTCCTATATTTAGGATGAGACAAGTTTATTCAAAGAGTCTAAATTCAAAAAATAACTGTTTTACTATTCAAAATGTTAATTTCAACATCCAAAATTATATGAGAATTAAAAGTCAGTATTTTTATAAATGAAATTAGACTAATTATTTATTGGGGGAGTATCTCAGTGTGTGTATGTATTCCTTTTTGCCCTTTGCTTGAAGGGATACGAGTATAGTTTGTCTGCTATCTTCCTCCCTCCTCGAATAACTCCAACTTGTAAGAGATATTGGGTTGATGGTTATGATTAATTTGACTAATTATTATTTAGTTTAATTTAGAACAACAAAACTGTCTTAAATGAAATTTTGTGATTTTTTTTGATATTTATCTCTATTTGATTCCATTAATATTATTTGTAGGAGAAGCTCTCAAAGAGACGGGGAGAACAAAGGCAGTCGCGCTAGACAACATCCCGATTGAGGTGTGGAGGGGTTTAGGAGAAGAGGACATTCGTTGGCTGACTAACCTCTTTAATATTATTTTGAGGACACATAAGATGCTAGAAGAATTGAGGAATAGCACACTAGTACCTCTGTTTAAAAACAAAGGCGATGCGCAAGTATACTGGAACTACAGAGGTATCAAACTTCTAAGCCACACAATGAAATTGTGGGAAAGAGTGATAGAGGGGAGAATTAGACAGGAAACGGTGATTAGAGAGAACCAATTTGGTTTTATGCATGAAGGTCAACCATTGAAGCAATTCATATTTTGAGGAGACTGATAGAGAAATATAGGGAGCGAAAGAAAGATCTGCATATGGTGTTCATTGACTTGGAGAAAGCGTATGATAGCATACCACGATGTGTCATCTGGGATAGCCTCAAGGCTAGAGGTATTTCTTCAGTGTACATTGAGGCTATACGGGATATGTATGACAGAGTTTCGACTAACATTCAAACACCGGTGGGAATAACAGAGCCTTTTCCGGTTAAAGTTGGACTACATCAGGGATCGGCTTTAAGCCCTTTCATTTTTACTATCATTTTGGAAGAGATTTCTAAATCTATTTGGGAGACGGTTCCGTGGTGCATGATTTTCACTAACGACATAGTGCTGGTAGCAGAAACTAGTAAGGAGGTTAATGATAAATTGGATGAATGGAGGGAAGCTTTAGAAGGTAAAGAGTTGCGCGTTAGTCGTACGAAAATCGAGTATTTGCTATGACTTTAATGGGACATCACCAGTAGGTGAACTAGAGGTGTTCATTGATGAAACATTTGTTAAAAGTACAACCAAGCATAAGTATTTGGGATCGATAATTCAAAGGGATGGGGAGATTGACGGAGATGTAAATCATCGTATACATGCGGGTTGGCTCAAGTGGCGAGCAGCCATCGCAGTGCTATCTGATAGGAAATTCCCAAGCAAGTTAAAAGGAAAATTCTACCGGACGGCAATCAGACCTGCTCTACTATATGAGACCAAATGTTGGCCTGCAAAGAAGATTTTTGAACATAAGATGAAAGTTACATAAATGCGTATGCTGAGGTGGATGTGTGCACACATTAATGGATCGAATTAAGAACCAAGAGTTTAGGGACAAACTAGGGGTAGCTCCTATTTTTGGAAAAATGCGCTAAAATAGATTGAGGTGGTTTGGACATGTGCAAAGAAAGATTTTCGACGCCCCTGTGAGGAGGGTAGAAAGCATTATAGTAGAGGGTAAGAGGAGTCGAAGAAGACCCAGGAGAACTTGGGATGAGCAAATAAGAGTTGACTTGCATGAGTTAAACCTCCTCAGCGGACCTGACTAGGCATAGGGGTAGTTGGAGGCGCCATATCCATGTTTTAGATTACTGATGTCCTCTTAGTTTATCTTATAGTGCTCTTGACCTCTTGTTTTTTCCGTTTCCTTTCTATTAATTTTTTGTTTTAAATATTTTGTAGTTGGTTCTACTTTTTATTTTATTTATAGGCATTTGAGTTATCTTCCTCGTGTAGTTACGTCTCTTTATCTTTCTCGAGCCGAGGGACTCCTTTGGCCGCGCTCTCCTTTATGGGTATGAGTTGCCGCCGTCCTTCCCTCCCCAGACCCTGTCCTTAGTTTTTCTAAGAGCGGGACACACTAGATAAAATGATGATGATGATGATGATTTCATTAATACCAATTTATATGAAAACTCGTCTTGTAGGAGACCGTCTGACTTTGAGACGGATCCATATAATTAGCCTATTATTCTAATTAATCACTTTGACATTATTAGTGATCCCTTTAACACACTAAATATATATATATATATATATATATATATATATATATATATATATATATATATATATATATATATATATATATATATATTCAGCCTAATAAAGATAATTACAATAGATTATCTCCTTTAAGATTTTGTGTTTATATATGAATAGTATCAAAATTCAGTTAGTCTCCTGACAGACCGATTTTTTGAGCGACGTCTCTTAGGCCCAATCTATTAAAGCTTAATTAAACAAAATAAAGATTATAAACTGATTAATTAGACATAATTTCTCAAAAAAACCGTCTCTTCTTATGATCAAAATTATATTACTTACAAACACAAAAAATCCCATCATGCCCATTGTATTTAAATCTATATCTCCTAACTTAAGTTGAAAAGTCCTTAAAGTCCAAAAACACAATTGGTTACCAATCCATAACAATTTACATACATGGGTTATTTTTGACATTTCCTTAAAAATAAACAAAAAATAATTAGTCTCCTGAGAGACTGTCTTTTTGAGAGACGTTTTTCAGGCCCAGCCCATTAGAGGATAATGTCTACTTTGTGTACTTTTAATGTCTACTTATCTTATTCTTAATGTCTGCTTATAATATCTTAAATGTTTACTTACTTTATTCTTAATGCCTATTTATAATATTGTAAAAAATATATGATAAACCGACTTAATTAAAGATAGATCTTTTTAAGAGTATTTCTCTCGTAAAAAATTGTGAACAAAAAATATTACTCTAAAATAAAAACTCCATCTCATTCTCTCTCTAAAAACTCGTAAACACAACACAATACAATACATCTCCTCCTCTTTCTTTCTCTTATTTCTCTCTCCTCCTACACAAAGAAGAGGACGACTTTGGCTCCCTTATTCTTCCTCGACCCACCCCTTCAAACAAACTTTGCTACTTACCAAAGCTTAGAACTCTCTTAAATTTTTCATGGTATAACTTATTCATCTCTTCCTTTCAAGTTTTATTTTTATTTTTTGCTTTTTGGGTACTCTTTTTTTTATTATTTATCTATTTTTTTGTGTTTGTTTTGGTTTATTTTGCCTACAAGAATTACTTAAGAATCATAATCTAAAATACCCACTTCTTCAAATTTGATTCATCATGTTTTTATGAAGTTTTAAACTACTTTAATGATTTGTTATAGTCAATGCAAATGTAAACTGTTATGCAAGTATTTTCGTTTTTTTGGGTATTGTTTTATGGTTGTAAAATAGTGTAAATGTAAGTGTTCTTTTGAACTATTTAATGGTTTTTTCTTCATCTTTAGTAAGATTAAAACATGGATCACGTATTATTTCTGCATATTGATGGCATTTTTTTCTTCCTGGGTATTGTATGTTTGTGTTCTTATTCTGCTTGTTTTTATACAGGTAAGTTTTGTTACTTCTTAAGTGAAATTGTATTGTAGTATTTACTGTTTATTGATTGTTAATTAATGGGTTTAATATGTTCTTGTTGATGGTATTTTTGTTTGGTGAAGTTTCGTTCCATTTTTTGGAGATTTAATGGATCTACAAATGCTGTTTCATGTGTTGATGGTAGGTGATATCGAAATTTATGATGGGTTTTGGTGGAATTTTGATTCTGAGTTTTCATTTAGGTTTTGTTATAACCGTTTTTTGTTGTCAAATTTGTGCTTTTAAGCAGAATAATTCTTTGTTTGAGGGAGTTTTTGGGAGGATGGAGGAGAGAGAAAGCTTAGCGCATCGCCTTTCGGGTTTTGCCATGGACTCTAAGGTTTGAATTTGAGGTCTGGGACATGAGTAGATTTGATATAGGAAAAAATTGTTGGTGATAATTAGGTTTTTCTAAATGATTAAATCCAATCAGAAATAAAAACTGAATTCTATTGAAGTTTTGTGAATTGCTTGGTGTATTTTTAAAAGCAATGTATCCTGATTTATCCCACACATCCAAAGAAATAGGTTTTGATTCGATGTCAGATTAGAGTTCTCAACATGAACATCCTATTGTTATCGATATGAAATGTGTTTTTCGATGTTTATGAATAGGTGTTGAATCTGCGCTTGTTAGTGTTATACGGACTCGGGTACTGATGTCAGGTATTGGTACGTGTCCAAGTGTAGGATACCTTAAAATATTCAATTTTACGCCTAAATTGAAGTGTCAAAGTGCCATACTAATGTCCGAACATCAAGGACGGTACACTGGTACGTGAAGTAAAATGAAGAGTCTGAGTAACATAGGTTCATGTTATGTAGATTGATTCCAAATTACTTATATCTAGGAGTGATTGAGCTTTGTAAAAAGCTGCATATAGTTGTGGATATGATTGTGAGAGATTATAGATGGATTATTAAAGGAGTTTTAATGTATATGATTGAAGCTTAAGTGATAAGTATTCAGTTTTTACATCATATCCTAATGCATAGTGGGTCGGTATACGAGGATTCGTATTCATTATAACGCTCATTTGGTAGCACGGCATTCATCCACAATTGAAGTACTTTTGTTTCCTGGCCACATTTTATATATGGTTCGTTATCGCTTTTTGGAGATTGCTTTGAGTTTTGAAACTTGATATAACAGAAAAAAGTCCATTCTATTCCTTAAATATGTTGGATTTTAGCCTACCATTGCCATTCTACCTTAGTGATTCACTAAAATTAGCATTTTTCAGTTAACATATACACACATGCGCTCGCACACACACATACACTTATCAAACAAATGGGTATACGCAATTGGATAGATCATCTTAAAGGATTGTTGAAGTTGCAAATCCTAGGCGCATTAGTATATTCGGAACATCGCCCACTATTGTTCCTTTCAGTTCATGTTTGTTAGTTGATTTACTGTAGTTTATGTATGTTCTTGCACTTCTTTGTTTAACATTTTTCGCTATTCATCTAATAAGTATTGAGCTGAAGCTGATACCGCCTTTTGTAGATGGACTCAAGTCAACTGGTTGAAGAGGATAAAAGTTCACCCGAAACATCTTCCGATTCCTCTCTTTCCCCAGATTCTCCTGACACTGATGACATATTTGGAGAACCATTGGTGCATCCACGAGTTGGTAATGAGTACCAAGTGGAAATCCCATCGATGAAAAATGAGTTTGAACTTGTCCAATTGATGACGAATCCACTTGATTCAGAAGGGGCGGTTATTGACTCCTCTCGCTCTTTTCTAACGGGTCTCCCTTTACAAGTGATGTGGATTACAAATCAGGAAAATCATGTCAAAAAGAGAGTAGAATCACCTAATAATCCCAATGCAGTTTACACAAATGGGGTTGTGGGGTCTGAAAATATCGTCAAAGTAAGTCAGATTTGTTCACTTAACGACGAGCCAAATGTTAAAGTTGATACTTCTATACAAACATACTCCCTCGTCCCTGGTCAACCAAGCGATTCCTGGAGTGATTTTGAAGCTGATTGCTTCCTACTTGGATTATATATCTTCGGTAAGAATCTCCTTCTGGTGGCAAGATTCATGGAAAGAAAATCGGTGGGGTCATTACTGGTGTATTATTATTGTCGATTTTATGGGTCTCATAAATATTATAAATGGGCAGAGTGCCGGAAGATGAAAAACAGGAAATGTGTACTTGGACATAGGTTTTTCACAGGATATAGGCAGAATGAACTCTTTGCCCGTTTAGCTCCTTGCCTCTCTGAAGAATCCAAAACTAAATGGTTGGAGGTATTACCCCACTTTACTGCTATTTCGTTTGACACTTCTACTTGAATGTATGTACAAGGTGTATAGTTGTATGGAGTCTTTATCCTTCTCAATTGTTTGACCTTCAAATTGAGAATGGCATCATATTCCGAACAACAGAGAGGGATACGGGCGACAAAGACATCAGAAGATACATGATGATGTGGCACAATCTGATACTAGAAGAAATGAATTAATGAAATACTCCCTCCGTCCCTCTAAATTTTCCACACTACATCTAAAAAAGTCTCACTTTGATTGCATAATGTAGCAAATTCAAAGAGACAGGGAAGTATATATTTGCTAATGAGAGAAAACTTTAACTCTTTTATTTTCCTTAGCAAACATTAAACTAGAAATCTCAGCATTCTAGTTTATTGAATCTCTTTCTTTTAACTTTCTTTTACATTATCAAACATTTTTATGGGCTTGTATTCTTGTAAACATCGATTGAAAAAGGTTTTTAACTAGAAGTGTTCATTCGGGTCATCGGGTCAATTTCCAGGTGTTTCGGGGCGGTTCAGAATCGATTCTTGTGTCCACATTGATTTTTATATCATTTTAAATTCATTTTAAAGTCGGGTTCAATTTCAAAGTCGGATAAATATCGGATCATCGGGTCTATTTTGAACACCTCTATTTTTAACGATGTTGTAAACAACGATTATATACATGTTTGTTCTTCACTTATGCATTAATTTCTGCTCTTGTTGTTCGTAACAAGGATCTATTGAATTATTTTCAGGTTTCTAGGTCTTTTTTTGAGGGAAAGACAACAGTAGAGGAGTATGTCTTCTCTCTCAAAGCCATAGTTGGACTCCATGCTTTAGTGGAAGCTGTAGGGATCGGAAAGGGGAAAGAAGATCTCACGACACTCATCTTGGATAACACAAAGAATAACCAGTTATTCATTCATCGGCCTGAAATTCCTTCAGGAAAAGCATGTTCTTCTCTTACGTGTGCTGAGATAGTGAAGTATCTAACAGGAGACTTTCGTCTAAGCAAAGCTCGATCAAATGATCTCTTCTGGGAAGCCGTTTGGCCTCGTTTGTTAGCAAGAGGATGGCATTCTGAGCAGCCTCGTGGTGATGGTTATGCGGGCTTGAAGAATCCTTTAGTTTTTCTTATGCCCGGAATAAAGAAATTTTCCCGCAGGAAGCTTTCAAAGGGGGACCACTACTTTGATTGTGTCAGTGATGTTCTCGCAAAAGTTGCCGGTGAACCTGAGCTTCTTGAGCTTGAGGCCGATGACACTACGCCTAGCATCTCCAAGGTAGAAAATGGGTGGGCCATAGAAGTGAAATCAGAGGATGATCAAGATGTTTCCGACCATGAACGCCATTGTTACCTCAAACCTCGTATTTCCTCGGAGATTTCAAATCTTTTCAAGTTCACCGTAGTTGACACCAGTTTGGCTAATGAAGATAACTCATTTAAGGTGATCGAACTGAGGAGTTTACCTGTTGAGGCGAAAAGATGTTCTTTTAGAAAAACCGATGCGCGATTGGAGGTAAATTCTGATACTATGAGGAATGGTTTTCATAGCTCAACAATTTTGACTCAATCCGAAGAGTTAACAAGTAGTAATGCCAATCTACCGAAAGACCACAAATCAAGAACCATAAAACATCAATTCAGTCGTCGTATAAAATCTGGGCTAGCGAGCTGCTCGGGTCAAGCTACAAAAAGACGGAGGATATCTTCGTCTGTTGACGGGGAGTTGACCTTTGTCTTGAGCTTACCAGCAAGAATTAACAAGCTTAAGATTAAGAGTAAGAACGGTGCTGCTGCTTCTAAAGCTGTGAATGAAAAAAACTATGTTTCTTCTAAGGTCGGTGAGTCTGATGTGAAAGTAATAGCTGTGAAATCTTTTGAAGGCGATGCTCCTGTCGAGAAGACTTTATCGTGCGAATGTGTTACTCTTGTTAGTTCTGATGTTTTTCGGGAAAAAGAAAATCTACCCGATAAACCAAAAATTGATTTAAACTTGCCTCAGGTTTCTTCTGAACCCGAGAGTGATGGCAATGCAAAGCTAGAAGAAAGAGAAAATTGTGCCTTCCAACAACCTGATGGCGATAAGGCAGAGCCTTCGGTTGCTCCCAACTTGAGCACTTCTGAAACTAATGAGCCAAAAGTGAGTTCCAATGTTGTGGGGCCCACCTCCCAGGGTGGAGATACGTCAGATCAGCCGCCAAGAAGACAAAGTACCAGAAGTCGACCACTTACTACCAAAGCACTTGAAGCTCTTGAAATCGGGTTCCTAAACCCTGTAAGGCACAGTCGAAAACGCTGCCCATCTACATCACAAGATCAAAAGCCAAAGCGTTCTCGTCAGCCACGCGGCAAAACCACCATGGTCCCACCAGTTGCGGAATCCAAGATTGCGGATCCTCTAGGCTTTGCTATCCCTCCTGAGAAGGCAGCTATGACTCGTGAATCGCTACAACTTCCGGAAACTTCCTTTCCTTCAGCATCATCATCAAAGATGTTTACATAGTCAAACACTGTCAATCGAAGAGTTTAAAGTATGATTTTAGACTGAAAGTCGTCATGCTCGAGAATGCCATAATTCATAGCTACTCAGTCATGACTCGTGAACATTGCTGATACTGTATATACGGCATACAAACGAAACTTGTAGGTTGATTTTAGAAGAGTCGGTTGTGAGTTTGCGGATAAGCGAAGCGCCAGCAACGCTGAAAGCGAAGCTGGAATATTTAACACTCAACAACACACTGTTTCATAGCAGCAATTTACTGAGCTGAAGCCAAGAATGTGTTTGTTAATACCTGCTGATTTATAATTCACTAAATTTCAGTGAAATTTTCCTTAAAGTTTTTCTATAACTATTCATTTCTTTTGATATTGTTGGATTCTACTACATTATGGCTCGATGATTCGTGTTGCTGCTTTCGTTCTTCTCGGTTCTGATTTGATCTTGCCCATTGGCATTGCCCATGAACTTGGTCAATCGAAACATTAAATTTTTTATACTTGTATTTTTATTTCGGCTATAAATTGTAGTTTCTTCTTTTACATCCTAAAGAAGTAACTTTTGACTTGTTCAAATATCGTTTCTATTTCTAAAACGGGAAGTGTTACAGTTTAGCCGAATTTTTGTTTTTTCATTGGCAAACCACTGTTTTTTTCCTAAATTATCAATGGTACCCTATGTTTTTGCACTTTATTTTTGATATCTTTGTATTTTTTCGATTATCAATGGTACTCCTAGCATTTTATGCTAATTACAACCGTAATATTATTCAAATTTTTGCCGTTAAATACTTTTAAAAACAAACCATAGTCAGTTTGTTATTTATTTATCGTTAAATTGACTAGGGTTTGTTTTTAAAAGGATTTAACGGCATGATAACTGCAAAAACTTGAATAATGTCACGGTTGTAATTAGCATGAAATGTAAGGGGTACCATTGATAATCGAAAAAACACAAGAGTGCCAAAGATAAAGTGCAAAAATATAGAGGTGTCATTGATAATTTTCATTGTTTTTTCCCGAACATGGAAGATGTTCCTATTTTCAATGGCGGTCACCACTTTCACGTAAATTTTTCCCTCAATCGGACCTTTCTTGGTATATAAACACGGGTATTACATCTAAATTATCCTTTCATAACCCTGTCTTCTTAAAAATGTTTTCTGTGCACCCAAAATGGTTAAAATATTTGTTTTTGTCCGTAATTTCATAATTGATAGCCATGCTTTTATTACTTTTGAGTTTTGACCCTTTTGTTTCTTCGTAAAATATTTTACTAATAGGGAAGCTACTCATCACATGTAACACTCAATGTGACATGTAATCAATTTCTAACAATCACCCTATAACAAATTAACCCTACACAAATTCTTATAAAAGACGGTCTTTTTGAGAGACCACTCTAATTGGGTCAGCCCATTATATATCTTGTAAAATATTGTAAGTAGGTATTAAGAATGATATAAATAGATATTTAAGATATTGAAAGTAGACATTAAGGATACGGTAAATAAGCATTAAAAATAATGTAAGTAGACATTAAAAATAAGGTAAGTAGACATTAATATTTAGAAGCTAGACTTAAAACACATCTCTTATAAATACGATCTCTCAAGAGACTAACTATTAACCCTATACCTTTGTTACACTATAGTCTTCTCTTAGATATAATCGCTTAGGACAATCGTTCTAAATTCTCGTTGACAAAATAATTTAATTACTTGTATATCGTTTGTACATGGTTTGTTCATGCTTCCCTATCCCTCTCTTTTTGGCACCATGCTCTACAAACACTTAAATATTCTCCCAAGTAAACTCCTCAACCACAAATCTACATATTAAATTCTATACAATAAAATTCCATCCTACTCTTAATTAAAATTCATTGATTGTCTATGTTATCCTCTTATTCCCTCTACTCAAATGAATAAGCTTCAATCAACTTCTACTCCTTGTGTATTTCTTGTGTATCCTCATGATCATCGTGGCTATAAATTTTATGACTTTTTATTTAAGAAAGTTATTATAAGTCGACATGTTTTATTTTATAAAATTTAATTTTCCTTCTCCAAAATTCAATGTTCCACATCTCAAACTTATGATTTCTTTGACAATGGTCTATCTCTCTATCTATCTTACTTTCTCAATGAAACTCAAAGCAATGATGAAAAATTGAAAAAAAAGAGTTTTTTTTTTTTAATTTCGAAATAAATTTTGAGAAATGTTAATTCCTAAAATAATTGTCTATGTGTTCGAGCCTAAAGTTAGGGTTTTTCATTGTTACTAACAGCGTTACCACAATTTTATTCGTTGTTGCTAGCTATTGAGAAAAAAAAATTTCATCCACCCTTAATCTGTTGCTTTTCCCCTGTGATCCTGGGGAAATAGAAGATTGGTCTGGATTTTGTCATTGGAAAAACATTGATTGATTATTTTTAAAATTTGAAGTAGTTTGAGGATGAGTAAAGTTGGAACTTTGAATATTATTTGAACTTTGTGTTATATACTGCCTTATCATGATTTGAAACGTATTTATAAAATTTGGATCAAATTGAGGATTTGAATTGGAATTGAATAATATTTGGATTTTGTGGATTATTTGTATTTTGTGGGATATTTTAATATGGACGAAAATATGAATTTTAAAAGTTGTTTGGATTTTATGGATTATGTCCGTGATAAGGATTATTATTATCCATAATTCTTATAAAAGTTTAGAGTAAAATTTAATTGAAAAAACATAAAGCAAAACAAATACAAAATTATAAGAGAATTATGGTAATTAGAGAGAAATAAGAAAAATAGAGATTTTAAAATTGCTGAAAATATAGCAAAAATTGGTGTCCTTTTATATATAATAAAAAATATGACCGTCGGTATAATTTTTTTATTTGTATTTTTTTAAAAGCTGAAAAAATTAAATTATACTTCCTTCGTTCCAAATCAGTCGTAACTTTAGCAAAAATGACACTATTTATTCATTACTCTTAACTTGTGGTTAATTTTTAATCTATAGGTTAAAATATAGTCAAGTGAGATCTTGTTTGATTCGTCTCATTCCAAAGATTATTAATATCAAATATTTATAATTTTTTATTATTTATAATTAGAGATATTAAGAATTAAATTAGTATATTGGACTGAGCGAAAAAATAAATGTTGCAATAAAATTGAACAGAGAAAATAATGTATTAAAATTTGAAAAAACCAACATTTGCATGATGTTGCCGGGTGGTAAAATTTGAAAAAACTAAATCATATTGCATGTTTCTATTTGTAATTTTAGACGCCAACCTGAATTGGGGAATTCTATTTTAATTGGGACCTCAATATGTAGGAGAATAAGAGCATGGGATTGGAACAACAATTCGTCCCTATTTTTATTTATGAACCTATATTTAGGATCCATTCAGATGCTCTAATATCTAGTAGAATCAAGATTTAGAAATTTTGGGGCATTACTATTTGTCGCCATCCTTTTTATTTTATCGCTACCCCTCCTAATGAAATTACGAATTTGCCACTAAACTTTAAAAATTTACAAATGTGCCATTGGAGTTAATGACTTTTCATTTTTTTTAATTTTTTTTATTATTTTAATTTATATTATTATTGTTATTATAATAATTATTATTTTTGTTATTATTATTATTATTATTATTATTAAACCACAATAATAATAATAATAATAATAATAATAATAATAACAAAAATAATAATAATTATAATAACAATAATAATAATTATTTAAAAAAAAAAAAAAAAAACCAGTCGCACAAAACGTGCGAGTGGTTTTTTATTTTTTTATTTTTTTTATAATTTTTTTTTTTTGAATTTCGACTTATAAAATTTCTTTTGTTTAATTAATTCATTTTTTAAGTTATTTTTATTTAAATAATAATAATAATAATAATAATAATAATAATAATAATAATAATAATAATAATAATAACATTTAAAAATATAAATTAAATATAATAATTAAAACAAAAATAATAATTTAATAATAATAATAATAATAACAACCACAATAATAATAATAATAATAATAATAATAATAATAATAATAATAATAATAATAATAACAAAAATAATAATAATTATAATAACAATAGTAATAAAAATTTTTAAAAAAAAAATTTTAAAAGAAAGAAAAAAACCAGTCGCACGGTCGAGTCGCACGTTCTGTGCGACTGGTTATTCCTTTTTTTTTAAAAAAAATTTTTTTTTTTTTTTTGAATTTCGACTTTTAAAATTTCTTTTGTTTAATTAATTCATTTTTTAAGTTACTTTTATTTAAATAATAATAATAATAATAATAATAATAATAATAATAATAATAATAATAATAATAATAATAATAATAATAACATTTAAAAATATAAATTAAATATAATAATTAAAACAAAAATAATAATTTAATAATAATAATAATAACAACCACAATAATAATAATAATAATAATAATAATAATAATAATAATAATAATAACGAAAATAATAATAATAATAATAACAATAATAATAAAAATTTAGAAAAAAAAAAAAAACCAGTCGCACAAAACGTGCCAACTGGTTTTTTTTTTGTTTTTTTTTTTCTTAAAAAATTTTTTTTTTTTTTTGAATTTCGACTTATAAAATTTCTTTTGTTTAATTAATTCATTTTTTAAGTTACTTTTATTTAAATAATAATAACATTTAAAAATATAAATTAAATATAATAATTAGAACAAAAATAATAATTTAATAATAATAATAATAACAACCACAATAATAATAATAATAATAATAATAATAATAATAATAATAATAACAAAAATAATAATAATTATAATAACAATAATAATAAAAAATTTTTAAACAAAAAAAAAAATCCAGTCTCACAAAACGTGTGACTCGACCTAGGTCGAGTCGCATGTTTTGTGCGACTGGTTTTTTTTTAAATTTTTTTTTGAATTTTGACTTTAAATAGTAATCATAATAATAATAATAATAATAATAATAATAATAACAATAATAATATAAATAAAAATTTTAAAAAAAATTAAAAAAAATGAAAATGAAAAGTTATTAACTCCAATGGCAAATTTTAAAATTTTTAAATTCCAGGGTCAAATTCGTAATTTCATTCGAAGAGGGGGTGGCGATAAAATGAAAAAGGTGGCGACAAATAAGAATCGGAAAAATTTGTTGTGGGTTAGTAGTATTGACTATTGAGTATAACTTTCTATTTTACACAATGCCCTAAATTAAAGAAAATTTAAAACAAGTACGCGAAAAAATATATAAAATTTATATAATAGTATGCTTTACAAAATAATTTTCAAGATAAGCAGTTTTTTTCCAAAGTTGTGATTTGGTGCTGTTCGCTGCTAGTGACAGTTAGCGAATAAAGGCTGGAAGTCAAAATAAGTCAAAGAGTTTGTTCTCTGTTACCAACAGCGAACAAAGACTTTGATTATTTTAGACCTCCAGTCTTTGTTCGCTGTAAATAACAGCGAACAGATGCGAGCTAAAAACAGCAGATTTTCTTGTTTCACCAAGTTTTAGCTTTGTTTGCTATTAATAACAGCGAACAGACCATTTGTTTTTTTGAACCCTTTGCCTTTGTTCGCTGTTCTCATGTTTGGGAAAAAACTACATATTTTGGAAAATAGTTTCAAAAGTTGGCTATAATGTGATTTTTTTTATATATTTTTGCTTATTTATTTAAAATTACCTGACACCTATCTTTTTAATTTTTAAATTTTGTAATTGACCACTTTTAAATTATAAAAAATTTCCACGTAGTAACTCTGACATATTAGATTTTTCACCTAGTTGGCAAAGTTTTTTTTTAAATTCCATATGGTAATCAAGTTTACCTCATTGGTGCTCCATTTTCAAAACTTTGGAAATAGGTTATCTTTTCTTAATCATCTTCCCTCAATTCTCAGCCCTAATTATCTTTACTCATATTCCCTATTTTCTCTCAAGTATTCAATCCCAGATTTTACTTTAATTTCCCCAATATAGATTCAATTTTATTTTTTTAATTAAAAATTTGGTATAATTCTTTTTCCAATAGATTATTCTAGTTTTAAAACCTGTGTATATACTCCTTACTTCAGTTCTTTTGTTAATACTTTCTTTATCTTTTTCCTATATTAACCATATTTTAATTAAAAAATAAAACTGAATATAAATTATGAGAAATTAGGGTAAAATCTTAAATTAAACTCTTAAGGGAAATTAGGCAAAATGAGTGAAGATAATTGAGGATGGGAATTGGAGATGAAAATTGAGGAAAGATGATTGAAGGAAGATAATTGAGGAAAATAATCTCTTTCCAAAGCTTTGAAAATGGAGTAACAACGGACATTGGAGAGGGAATGTGTTTTGTTTAGTTGGGAATGCTATTAGTCAACGTTTTACAAACTTTTTTACTAAAAAGGTCACGGAGTAGTATTTAGGTAAACCTTAGGGTTACCGTGTGGATTTAAAAAAATTTTTGCCTATCATTTGAAAAACCCAATACCTCAGGGTTATTACGTGGAATTTCTCAAAATCAAGTGATGATCTTTAACGCACCAAATGTATATGCGTTAAATCAATAGAGATAGTCTCACCATGAGATTGTAATTTATAATAAAACTAGACTACTTAATAAAACTAATTTTAACCTCCTTTGTCCCTCATATTCAAACTATTAGTCTCATTTAACATTTGATGCTGTACATCAATCAATTTTAACTTGTATTTTTATTTTTAAATTATAAGTTACGTATAACATAGTTAATTAAGATTTTGTTTGATTCGTTTCAATACAAAGATCTTTAATATAAATTTTTTATAATTTTTAATTATGCACAACTAAAAATATTAATAATAAACTTATTGTATTAGCAAATGTGTCCAGTCAAATGAGACTAATAGGTTGAAAGGAGTCTTTTGTAAGCTAAACTAAACCAGCCGTATGTATTTGTAACTGCTAACTACCGAAAACTTTTGTCTCAAATATTCTTCCTAAGCTGCTATGAATCCCTCATTGGCTTCGACAATCGAAGAACCCTCGAAATAATGAACAACTGATTTCATTCACAATCGGTCAGTAATCAATATGATTTAAATTCCTTCTTCTTTACTCTTTATTTTCAGATTTCTTTCACTTTAATTTTCCCCTTTTTTCTACGATCTCTCTTCATCATCTATTAGTTGTAACAGTTTGAGTATTATCTGGTTTTAGGGTTTTCGATTCCCAATTTTAAATATTATTCGAAATTTACCTTTAAATGATGCTGTTATAATTGTAAAATGTTGACTTGCATCCAAAATGCTCCTATAATCTTTGATTTGGTATGCGTTGATAGTTTGATTCAAAATTTATGATTCCAAACTAGGGTTTTCTGTGATTCACATATCTCAGAATTCAGAAAGCGCATTCTTATTGATGATTGGTAAATTATGTGATTTGGAATTTTTATGTGCATTTTAGCAATTATTAATTATTAATTGAAGATTATTTTGGGGTGCTCATAAGTTTTCTTAGAAGTAATTTTTTCAGAAGGATACACTGTAATATGATTATGGTTTCATCAACAAGTAATGCTAGCTTATACAACGATGCTGAATTGAGTCATTCGTCATTGATACATGGACTTCCAGATGACATTGCCTTATTTTGCTTGGCGAGGGTTCCTAGGAAGTACCACAGTGTTCTTAAATGTGTTTCCAAAAGGTGGAAAAACTTGGTGAGTAGTGAAGAGTGGTGGGATTATCGCCAAAAGATTGGTTTAGGTGAAACTTGGATATATGCATTGTGCCGAGATAAGAGTACTGATCAAGTTAGTTGCTATGTGTTGGACCCAAGATTGTCGAGACAGAGATGTTGGAAGCCTGTTCCTGGTGTTCCGCCTTGCTGTTTAAAAAGAAAAGGAATGGGGTTTGAGACCATAGGAAAGAAGTTATACTTCTTAGGGGGTTGTGGTTGGTCTGAAGATGCTACTGATGAAGTTTATTGCTATGATGTTGCCATGAATGCTTGGGATGAAGCAGCTTCTATGTCAACTGCAAGGTATACATTCATCCTTTCAGTAATGTATTTTTGTTTAACTGAATGTATGAGTTTTTGATTGTAGATCATCTTTGAGGATATTTGTCATCCATTCTTCTGTGTAGGATTTTCGATTCATACCCAAATCACACCTCTCTTTTAACACTTTGTTTGGATGGAGGGGAAGGAAGGAGAGGTTTTTAGTGGGATGAAAAATCCTTTGTTTGGATACCAAGTGGGGAGAGGGAGAGATTTTGAGGGATAGATAATCATGATTGTAAAGTTTGTGGTAGAGGTAGAAAAACTCAAATTGTTGGCTTGCTAACTTGACAAAACTCTATCCCTTATAAATTACATACATCTTACTTAATATTCTAGAACTCAAGTGTTACATCAAAGAAAACGCATAGTTTTGCTTCCAAATCTTTCAACTTTGGAAAAATTTTGTTATTAATAATAATAAAAGGACAAAAATCCTTTCAAATCCCCTCCCTTCCTTTCCTTCTCAACTCAATTTCTGTTCAAATGAGGGATTTTCTCCCCCAGCCATGCCTTTATTCATATCCTTAATAAATATTTTTTGTTCCTCTCTCCCTTCCTTTCCCTCCCCTTCCCTCCTATCCCCTGCTCTTCCTTCCCCGTAAATTTCTATCCAAACGAAGTGTAAGTGTTGAGCATTATGGTTTGTCATTGCAAATATCTATGAGATGATATTTTTTTGAGTTTGCTGTCCAATTGTTCATTATAAACAGATGGCATCTTGGAATTTCTTCTTATCTTGTATAATGTAAGTATGAAACATAACAATAGACTTGCTTGATGATAAGATCAAACAGTTGTACTTGCATTTTGGAATTTTGCCTGCTTTCTACAACTGCAGCCAAAGTTGAACATTTCATGCATAATTCACTTGGCTACAAGCTCACACTCTTGCTGACTAATGTGCAATTCAAAGAACATGGGTTGTAGACCTTAATATCTGGTTGACTCTTCAGGTGTTATTTTGGCTGTGAATTCATGGATGGAAAGATTTATGCTATCGGAGGATATGGTCTAGAGACAAGTGATCCACGTTCTTGGGATACTTATGATCCTAGTACGAATTCATGGGAATCGAATTCAGACCCAAACATCATCCTTGACATAGAGGATTCCATGGTGATGGATGGGAAAATCTATATAAGATCTCGCACTTCAACCATACCACCCCATGTATATATGTCCGTCTATGATCCATCGAGTGGCATATGGCAACAAACCGACACCGAAATGGCCTTGGGTTGGCGAGGCCCTACAGTAGTTGTGGATGATACCCTCTATGCGTTGGATCAGAGCTTGGGAACCAAGTTGATGGTGTGGAACAAAAACATGAGAGAATGGAGTCTGATATGTAGACTCTCACCTCTCCTTCCGAGACCACCTTGCCAGATGGTGGCTATCGGAAGCAATATCTTCATAATTGGCAAAGGGCTTAGTACCATTGTTTTGGACATCGACAATGTTGGTAATGTGGATGGAGTCACAGCAAGCTCATCTATACTCAATTCATTTATTGATTGTGATGTGATTAGTTGTAAATGTGTATCAATCTAATTTATTTTTCTGTTCTTCGTTTGTGTTTCTGTACTTGAGTCATCGTGTGTATATTAATCCAGGGATAGCCCTGAGGAACAATTAGTTTCATTTTGTGTGTTTACTGCTGCGTAACAAGTATGATCCTTTCTAACCAAAATCGTTTTGGTTATAACATCTCAGTTACCCCTTTCTGTCAGTTCCTTTGAGTTTGGTATATTTGTCACCTTGGTTCATTCTACTACTAGATCTTTTTGTTTAGATAACAAAATTTAGAAGTGATTTGAAAGAAAGAGATTTGGGGCATGCTTGGATTGGGGATAAATATTTAAGGGAGAAATAAAGTCAAACTAATAAAATGAAAGTGAATCGAGCTGTATTTAAAGTAATTGAGATAGTTGTGAAGAAGGTAAAATGAAAATTGAAATAAAAATAATGAAGGAAAAAGAAGATGATTTTTTTTATTATGGAGGTAATACATTCCCTCATTCTCCCCTAGGATAAATATTTACCCCACAAAATTAAGAGCTTTTTTCATTTTTTATCACTTTGCAATCATTTTTCTACCTTTATAATAATTAAATTTCACTAATTTCTCATTTATCAACTTTATTTTCTTACTTTGACTTTTTTTCATCTCTTAAATATTTACACCCAATACAAACATGTCCTTAAAGGATCTAATTTCGTTGACTTTGTTAATAACCTAATCTCACTAGATTTTGGTCACCAAATATTAAAATGACGTGTTATACTCTTATATGACCTTTGACTCTAACCCTTAATCCCAACCCAATTAACCCGAGTCATCTACTTCTACATTATTATTATTGATTGATTGAAAATTGCAGTAAAGTTATGGAAATTCTTAATTAATTAGTTGATAAACACATAGCCCCGATGGTCTTTTATTATTTATGTAGACAAACTTTCAATCAATATTAAGGATCAAAGTATTAATGATCTAAGATCCATTTAAATCTTATATTCTTTGAGATCAACTCGTTTGTTACACTTACCATACACTTACATTAGTATAAGCTCTATATCTCAACTTTCAGCTAGTCTGCTGAGAAATCGTCTCATTAAGAGATATATTTCAAGCCCAGTCCATTAAAAATTAATGTCTACTTACGACCTTTTTGGTAGATGGTAATAAACGACGGTAATAAGAATGAAAAATAAGTGTAATTTTAGTTGAAAAATCTTTTGACTACCTTAATGGCCATGCTTGTCCAACTTCAATCATCTCATTTTCTTCATAAAATTCATTTCAATGCGTTACCATTGGGAGAGGTAGTATTAGGTGGTAATTGAAATTTGTAAACAAAAAACTTTTTTTGTGATCAGAGTTTTATTACCATGGGAATAATATGAAATTTTTGATGAAATTTTACACTATAAATCATACCTATTACCATCATTAATACTACTAACCAAATGGGCTAATTTTAATGCCTACTTACATTATTCTTAATGTCTACTTTCAATATCGTAAATGTCTACTTACAACATTTTAATATTTACTTATTATATTTTAAAAAATATATAATGAACCGACCTAATTAAAACCGTCTCTCACAAGAATTTGTGCTCAACTTATTTGTTATTCAATAAAAATCCACATGCCACATACACCCCCAAATACACTACCATGTCATATTAATGGGTCCCACATTTTTCCATGTCACCAATTAGTGATTCATTATCCCATCACAAACTCAATATAAAACAAAGTGATCAAAGTATAACCGAACCTTTGCAATACTAGAAAATCTACTCGTGGTGTAGTGACCAAAACGATTTTTCGATTTTCAAATTTGAGAAAATTTTCACAGTCGTAGTCTCATATACGTGAAAGTACAGACTGCGGCACACCGGCCACCTGAACTCCAGAATTTTTCTCCCTGGTTTCCCTATTCATCTTGAATCCCTCCCACTGGTAATTGACAGAATTTAATCCCTAATTTGTTTATTTTCTTCGGTTGTTCAATCTTACTTTTTTTTTTTGAGGTTTAATCGACCTATAGTTAGTTCAATTTAAATTCGGGTTTAAGAAATTGAATCAGATTGCTCACTTTGCCAGTGGTTAATTGATTTGTGGACGTATATGTTCAATTCAATTAGGTCAGCTGATAAGTCGGTAAAATTCAGTTATGAGCATTTTTTTTTTTTTACCCCAATCGCCCAATTGTTATTGCAGATTATATGTTTTGTAATAAGTCAATGAGAATTTCTGTGACGCGAGATTGTGTTGTTTCTTGGGACATGTTATACATGATTGATATAGTGGTATGACTTATTGAACTTTTTCATTTTTTGACTTCTTACTCTTATATTCGATTGATTACATGATACATCCCGTTTTGAAGGTCCTAGTGTCGATATTATGTTGAAATTTTAAGAAAATCATAATAAGTATTTGTGATGTGAGATTATTTGTAATTTCAAGAAAGGAAAACATTATGCAATTTATGGAGATGGTTGACATCAAGGTATAGTGCACAATTGTGTATGAGATCAACTTCTGAATGTAGCGTGGTGCCATGATTATTTTCTAGGCTTTGACATTGTTCATCAATTGATGAGGTTTTGGTCCAAAGCAATGCTTTCTTGAATACCTTACAGTATTAGTTCCCTTTACCACTATATTCTTGGATATAGTTGCTGGTTGTGTTTCCTGATTAAGTTAAAAAAAAACGTTTGTTTATTAGTATTTGGAAGCATTAATATTGAGTGTGATGATGATGTATGCTTGCAGGTTTCCCTTTTTTGGCTTATAGTTTATGGTATTAATTTATTGGCCTTAGCATTTACATAACTATTGGAATGGAAGTTTTACGTTCTTCCCTCAGCAACACGGATGATCATGTGGGTATCCCAGATGATTTGCGTTGTAAGAGGTCGGATGGTAAACAATGGAGATGTACAGCCATGTCTATGCCTGATAAAACCGTATGTGAGAAGCACTACATTCAGGCGAAGAAGAGGGCAGCTAATTCTGCTTTACGAGCTAGTCTAAAAAAAACAAAGAGGAAGCCTGCTGATGAAAGTCTGATTTATTGGGAGAGTAAGAGTGATGACAAGGATATGTCTTTTGCAGAGGCAGACGTTGAGGCTCTTCCACTGCCAAGTTTGGCTAAAAATCCCAAGGATAGGGGGGTGAAGAATCAAGTCCTTTGTTCTCCTGAATCTCCATCAATGAAGAATTTGACAATGCTGAATTCATTGAATTCGGATGAAGATATGCAGACAGATTTGGATTTTTTTGATGAGAGTAGAAGGCCGTACCAGGCATCACCTTCGTATGCAATAGAGTTCTCAAGGAACGTGTCACTGAAAAGCCCTGATAATGGTGCCATGGCCACCAATGAGGTAAAAGCCACTCATATTTGTTTATTATTTTAAATGTTTATTGTAAATGATCAAACAGAGAAATATATATGTTTATTGGGATTAATTACTTTAGCCGATCCTAATCTTTTGGGATTAAGGTTTCGACATTGTTGTTATTGGTAATGGTAATGGTAGCTATCTTTTTTTTTCACCTTTTTATAAACGAATAGTGGACAATATCCTTTTTGAAAGATAATAAAATGGAAGTTTTATAAGAAAAGATCATTATTCCATCATCAAACATTGAGATGAGGCTTAACTGGACAAGACAGTATTATTTGTCAGTATAATAATATTAGTGAAACTGGTTATAATTTTATTGCATTTGGTAGAAAGAATCTCATGCCATGGTGGCAATTTCTGTGGCAAGTGGTGATAGATGGTAATGAAAGTTTGATAAGACTAAAAGACCTTGTCCATTACCATGGCATTTGCAGGAAACCTACCTTACCAAATTATTGTATTTGCATTTGAAGATGATGTCAGATTTAGTGGATTGACATATTCGAGATGATGAGGAATAAAGTTAGAATATGTAGATGAAAAGATTTAGCTATTGTTGATAGAGAAGTACACAAAATGTAAGGATAATGAACAACTTTCAAGAGGCTTGTTGTCTCCCAAATGAACGTAGAACTCTTACAAAACACTCAACAATCATATACATTTTTCTCTACTCCCTTCCCTATTTATAACATTCTTTGATTTTCATCTTACTGTCTCCTTTCAAGGAATCAACTAATTTCTTTTGTTGGCTACTCCTAACAAATTATTACGATAATAATATAGATGCATTGCCGTTACTGGCATTCATTGTTTGCTTTTTAAAGGGGCTGCTAATCTTAATACAAAATATCTAATATTAACATGTTTTAGATCCTTCTCGTGCTTTTTCTCTTGGTTTCTTACCTGTTAGATACTGATACAAATTTTACTGGTTTTTTAAACCTAATTCTCCACTCTTCATTTTTGGAGAGCTAGGACTATAAAGATGTCTTGTCAAGTTTATCAACTAGCTAAGAATATTTTCAATATATAAGAAAGTTCACTATAAAATTCACAATTTGAAATAGTGACTAAGGGCAATGTCTCTCTTCTCGGGTAGGGTATGTGTCTTAAGTGTCATACTCGAAATTTTGTGAAAATTTTTTTGGTTCAAATGATGTTTCAGAGTCACATCACTATTAGAGTGTCAAATATCCGACACAGAGTCCTTGGGGTAAAATGAAGTGTTTTAGCGTATTAAGTCTAGAATCTTTTCAAATCTGACAAAATGCGAATGATTTTTATTCTAAAAATGTTAAATTATGTTGTAGATAGAAATATCGATCATATCATGGGAAATTATTATTGTCGGGATAATATTGGGGTATTTCTACTATGCTCTACTTGTGATTTTCAGCTTCTTAATCAAAGTAATAAATTCCATCTTGCTTTCTAGGTTCATTCTGACACCAGCACTGATTCTCCTAATGACACCAACGGACCTATCTGCCATCAGTGCCATAGTAGAAGCAAAAGCTCAGTTATTTGGTGCCTTAAATGCGACAGAAAAGGGTATTGTGGTAGCTGCATCAGTACATGGTGAGATTGATATTTTATTTATTCTTTGATGTTTGTAGTCTATAATAAGCTAGTGTATGAATAGTCACTTTTGTGTTAGGTATAATAATATCCCTTTGGAGGAGATCCAAAGAGTTTGCCCTGCATGTCGTGGCTTGTGTAATTGTAAGATGTGCTCCAGGGTAGATAATTTGATAAAGGTATAATGTCAGTATTTTTCCATCTATGATGTTTCTTGGTGTCACTTTTTTATGTGAATAATCATGGACATTTTTTATCTTCTCTATTTAATGTGTAAGACTACTATTACTTTGTTGTTGTAGGCAAAAATAAGGGAGATACCTGTACTGGATAAGCTGCAATACCTTTATTGTTTGTTATCTTCTGTGCTTCCTGTGGTCAAGCTGATCCACCAACAACAGTGTGCTGAAGTGGAGTTAGAAAAGAAGCTTTGTGGTAAGAAGCATAATGTTCTAATTTTTTCACTATGTTTTTGGTATATTATTCTTGCTTAAGTAACTTCTATTTTTCTTGACTATGCATGCATTCTTCAGGAATTGATGTAAACCTTGAGAGGAAGAAATTGAATGCAGACGAGCAGATGTGTTGGTACTCATGCTATCTCTTGAACTTTGGTTTAATAAAAAAATCTTTCAAACTAGCGTGTTGTATGTATATTTGTGTGTGTAATGTGTATGTATATGTGTTTCTTTCATCATTGTTCATGCTATATTTTATATGATAATATGAGAAGCTGAAAGTGTTTTCTGCCAGTGATTGCTGCAGAGTTCCGATCGTTGATTATCATCGTCACTGCTCAAATTGTTCGTATGATCTTTGCCTTAGTTGTTGTGATGATCTTCGTAGTTCAACTCTGGCTGAAAGAAAAGATGATCCGGATGATACTTATAGCTCTGAGAAAAATCAGTTGGGTGAGATTTTTAAAGAACAAGCGTCACCAAACCATAGGCTTTTAATGAGTGTAAAGATTCCTGGCTGGAGAGCAAGTAAAGATGGCAGTGTACCTTGTCTTCCTCGGGAACATGGAGGTTGTGGCTCTTTTTTATCTCTTCGGCGAATTTTTAAGATGAATTGGGTCGCTAAATTGGTGAAAAATCTAGAGGAAATGGTTAGCGGTTGCAAGGTTAAAGAAATTAACATTTCTTTATACACCAGACAAATGAACTCTAGGCTTCTTGAATGTGCATCACGCAAAGACAGTGATGATAATTTCTTGTATTGTCCATCAGTTGAAGACATTAAACATGATGGAGTTGTTTACTTTAGAAAACATTGGGGGAAGGGTGAACCTATCCTTGTCAAGCAGGTTTGTGATGGTTCATCAAGCACAAGCTGGGATCCCATGGTTATTTGGAGAGAAATTTGTGAATCTAATAAAGAGGGGATGACTGATGCTGGTGGAGTGGTGAAGGCGATTGATTGTCTAGATTGGTCCGAGGTATGATTTTTTAATTGAAAAAAATTGAATGTCAAATTTCACCTTTGGGTGGTCTGGTTTTAAATTCTCTCTTTATTTTTTTAAAAGCTTGCATTTTATTTATTTTTGGGAAATCCCATATTTAATTATATCTTCCATTAAAGTTCTAAATGACCTACTATGACTTTCGATTACACTTCAATTAATCAAAGACTCTGTGCTGATCTTGCTCTGATCCAGATTATAACTGAGTCACTTCAATTAATTAAATGTTTGTTTTGAAATAATCATATTATTTTTAAGGCAATAATCAAAGCATCTATTGCTCTGATCAAAATTATAATTGTTTGAGCTGCTTCATTAGCTCTTGATCTTGCTCAAATCCACATTAAAGGTTAATCATATCTATTTTCTTCAAGGAATATGTAGCTCCTAATGCTGTGCTGATTGAATAAAAAGTGTGGCTGCATGCAATAGATGCTAACAAGTTCTGATCTTAACCTGTGAAAATTCTAGTGCTTATTGCCTAATTTTTTAGAAATATATCAACCCAAGGAGCCACACTTCATAGAAAAGCATATAAGACCATAGAGAGTGACAACCTATCAAAAGTTTTGCCTCCTTGCATGACTGGAGCTTCCCTTTGCATGTTTAGTACTTGCAACAAGTCAAGAACATCACAGTTGAATCACAAGAATGGACAAAACACTAACCATATGTAATATTTATATTACATCTATACATTCATACCTTAAGTCAAAAACTCTTTGATAATGAGAGTTGTCAGATAAATTTCCTTTTATCTGTGCATACCCAAAGAGTCATGGCATACATGGGACTAACCATAAAGAAGAACATGCTCAAGTCTATGCATATTTAAAACAATACAAAATCAGCTTTCGTTTAGCACTAATAGTTGTTGAAAATCACCCTTCATCATAAACCAATCAGAGAAAGATGGTTGTTAATAAATATGAACAAGCAATATAGCCATAAGCCACCACAAAGAATTGAGATTGAAGAAAAATGAAGCTAATGTAGCTGCAGTTAAGGAAGAGCAATTGAGCGCAGTATGTATTTGTTTCCACGATTGGCTTCATTGAAAAGAATGTGGAAAGCATGAGAAAGCATACAGCAGTGAGCAGACCATGTACAGGCACACCAGCATAGTGAAAATAGCATCCACAGAAGCATTTGCTTTAGTATCAAGCATGATGTTATTGATGCTGGTGCTAAACTTCAAAGCAAAGGCACAAGCCAGGAATATAATGTTTATGACAGAGCTCAATAAGTAAAGACATAGATTAAGTATGTACAAATTTAAGTAAAGAAGGAAGCAAAATGAAAGGATGAAGATCTGTGGTTAAAGGTCTTTACTCACATGAAGATCTTCATCACCATCAAGCGTATTCCGCATATCGAGCATCCTCTATGTTGATGGCTGTAGAAGATTTAGGGGGCAGGAAAGGATGAACTAGCTACTTAAGTTTGAAAAATCTCCGCAACCTGAGTTGATAAGCCCTGGTGTCATCAAATATTGTGGTTGACTTGGATAATTTATAAGGGTGTGAATGTGAAACTCTTTTTCCCCTCCTTTGTAACACTATAGCACAACCTCCTTGAGCTAAGAGATGGTGTGTATTTTTATTTTTCTTTTATTGATTAATAATCATGTTTCATACTTTGGTAGAAGTATGGGGTAGAACTTTTCTTTCCCTCTGCACCCTTTGGTTTCCTGTTTATGTCTATTTTGTGGGTATTGTGACTGGAAGGTAAAGAGAACTTTTTGGTAATATTTTTAGACGTGCGCATGGAACTGTGATTGCAAATTTAACATGATTGGGGATTCCTCCCACCCTCTCCAGTCTTACATAGTTGGAGTTAACCTGCTTTATATGTTTGACAAAATCTTACTTGTCCTGATGATAGGTTGATATAGAACTTGGGCTATTCATGAAGGGATACTCAGAGGGGCGCCTTCGTGAAAATGGTTCTCCACAAATGTTGAAGCTGAAAGATTGGCCATCACCAAGTGCATCTGAGGAGTTCTTCTTGTATCAAAGGCCTGAATTTATTAGTAAAATCCCATTTCTTGAATTTATTCATTCCAAGTGGGGGCTTTTGAATGTTGCTGCTAAACTGCCTCATTATTCCCTGCAAAATGATGTTGGACCAAAGATATTTATTTCATATGGACTATCTGAAGAGTTAGACAAAGGTGACTCAGTGACTAATATCCATTTGAATATGCGTGATATGGTGAGTTTTCCATTCTCGGCTCGTCTTTCTCGGTTTAAGTTGAAGCATATTGGTGTGTTATTAATCTGATTAATTTGGAGCTATGGAAATGAATCGTGAGTTTTTGTGTTTTGTAATTTATTTTTAGTCTTTTATCATGAAAATTTGTACTCATATAAAGTAAACATTGACGATTTCATGAAACCTACCCTTCTTGTTAGTGTACCCTGATTCTCTCTTTAAGATGAGGCATACAACACATAATTTTATGACAGGTGAAGTTGGTACTCGGCATTATATATCTGTTGTCATGGCAATAGATCCTATGTTTATGGTCAATAAATTTAAGATAATTGTGTCCCGATGCTTTGTTTTTAGTATAAACAATTTTTTACTTTGGCCCAGACTTCTTATATATCATCTTCATAGTTGATGAATTTGATAAAAGCAATTTTCAGATCGGCCTTTAGGTTCTGAAATACTAAATTTTACATTTGAATGATAAATATTAATATAAGTTACAACAATGGTCTTAAAGGATATCGATTTTGGAATACTTGAAAACTGATGACAATTTGGTAGCCCCTAGTCTCACTCTTGTATTTCAATATTCTAAAACTTTCTTTAGGGATTTGATGACAATTAGCCCCTAGTGTCACTATGATTGGATATAAGATCTTCAATGAATTTTGAAACCTAGTGGTTCTATGTGACTAGAAATATTTTCCTTTCTTAAATTTTAATTTCCCACATTTCATATTTGCTTCATGAAAAATACAACTTGAGAGAGCGTTGTAAGCGTAAACTTGTAATCATAATATGTGGAAATAAAGGGAAAGCAATTAAATGACTAATTAGAGTTTTAGCATATTGTTTCACTACAAAAAATTACTCATGTTCTGTATATCTATTTTAGGGTATGGATCTTTTACTATGTGACAAGATCATAAACTTTTCTTAATCTACTTCTGTTATTTGATTGAGCTACTCACTTCACAACTTCCTTCTCTTCAGCGGAGGTGTTTCACATCAAAAGTCTTGAATCAAAGTTTATTACCATCAAAAATGTATTTTGTTTTTTAAAACCTACCTAAAAAGATTATTTCCTTATATTGTGCAAGAAAAAAAAAATCTTAGTATGAATTGCTTTATTTTTTGTGGTGTACTCTTAACACCCATTTTTTAAGATTAAGGCTTTGCTGCTTTCCTGCTTGGGCGGTGTTGTGTGATGTACTTTAACGTTACTTCAGTTTTCTGGCACTATGCTGTTGTTGTGTGGTGTAAATGAATTTGATGTAATGTTCATTCAATGATTGATTAAGTTGATGGAAAATAAACAGTCAAAAAGGAACTTTCAATGTTCAAGAACTGTGTTGAAATTTCAACCTTGGTCTTGGGACTTTAGTTCTGTTCTTCTAGTTCTTTGTTGACTTTGAACTTGAAATTTTCTCTCGTTATTTGTGACTGTTTCTTTCAGGTATACCTCTTGGTGCATTCTCATGAAATGAAAGTTAAAGGCTGGCAGCAGGAAAGCATTGACAAGACACAGAAAGCTAGTGAGGAAACTATGGAGCAAGATTTTTCTGAATATAAATGCAGGGACCTGAAGGAAAAGGCGACACTTGGGTCGCCCTTTCAAGGAGATGATAAAAGAGATGTGAATAGGGGTAAACTAGACATAAATTTAGATGAGCAAATAGAAGATATTGAAAGCAGGACATTGGAGCGAGAACATGAGCACAAGGAAAGAGGATTGCTTTCTTCTGACACCCTTCCTGGAGCCAGTTGGGATGTCTTTCGACGGGAGGATATTCTAAAGTTAATTGATTATCTAAGATCTCATTGGCCGGATTTTGGAAAGTCTACTATGGTAATTAATTACCTTATGAGAATTTACTTTATAATTGAAATAATTTTTTCTATAATATAATGCGTGTTGCTAAATTAATTCCCGGAATCTCAGGTTACGAGCCCTCTTTTCTGTGAATCAGTGTATCTTAACAGTCACCATAAAAGGAAACTAAAGGAGGAATTTGGTAGGACTGCTTATTCATTTTGAATACTGTAACTCTGGGTGTTTGTTTGATTTTCTATATTAAAAAAAAAAAGAAAATTTCCACCACATAATATTTAATTGGGAATAGCTGTCGATGTCATTGTATCTTAATTATTCCCTTGTGAATAGATTATTTTGAGGTCTGATTATCTCTATTTTTCTCTTCCCTGATGTAATTCATGATATCTCTTATACTTGATGACTATCTATCTCTTATTTTTTATGTGTGTGTGAGTGCGTGCACTTCTGCTATAGTTTGGTATATTTCTGGTCTCCCTTGTATATTTTTTCTCCATATTTTTTATATCTAGGAACTAGAAAGTAGAATTACTACAGATTGATGTTGTGTCTTTGTTTCTTTGTGGTGTGTTAAAGTATTAAGGTTCCAATTGATAACCAAATAAAAAATCTTGTTTGAATGTATTCTACACTTCTACTTCATTTATGGCTGATTTGGATTGAAAACTGTATCAATCTCACGTCTTTGACAGCATACATGCTGCAACTCGTAAATAGTATACTCAATTCTCTGTAGTTTGCACGTTTATTTCCTATCCACTTGGATTTTCTGCTCTTCTCTTGAATTCTCTTTGTTCATTCATTTTGAGGGACTTGTTATTAGTGCATCTGATGTTGCTGGTTTAGATGTTACTAGTGGTATTGATCATCGTACAAGTTTAGATGTTCAAGTCTTTATAACATGGTTTTGTGACATTCTAACTATATTTCTAGTGTGGTTTACCAGATTCTTCATATTGCTCGAATGCTTATCATGATTTTGTTAACATCAACTGGTTCATAAAATATCTCTTTTTTCTTTTGTCTAGGAATTGAACCATGGTCATTTGACCAGTATTTGGGCCAAGCTGTGTTTGTCCCTGCTGGATGTCCATTTCAAGTAAGGAATCTTCAGGTGAGTTCATTTGACTTTTCGCTTTGGCACTAGTATGATTTGATGTGGTTATTCTCATTTTTTCTGTTTATGTGCAGACCTGAGAAGTCACTATGGTTACCATACTTGCTTTTGCATGAATTGTATTCTCAGTCCTGTCTTAAGTCAATGTTTGTTATGATGATGTTGTTTGTTAGCTATTAGTAGCTTGTGCTTGAAGAGAATATACTTTAACTTGACATATGTCTAAGTTTGTATTCACTCATATCCAATCATCTATATCTCTTCTGAGTTACCTGTTTATAGAACTGTATTCAATTTATTGTTAGAGTAATAAATCATAGAACTAAATTGATTGGCACATGTCAGTTACTTTCTTATGCCAATAAAAAAAAGAGCACAATTTAAATAATACTCAAATTTGAGTTTGTTATTTATTTTTATTATGTACTAGACAATGTATATACCTGATCATCAGTATAACTATAATTTTTAATCTTGCGTCTGTTTCTCAGGGAGTATTTTTTTCATGGTGTTCTTAATGAATTGTAATTTTTTGAACATTACGTGACATGGTTATTATGTTCATTCTTTGACTTTGCAGTCCACAGTTCAGTTGGGTCTTGATTTCTTGTCTCCTGAGAGCTTAGAGCAGGCGTTGAAATTGGCTGAAGAGATACGTTGTCTTCCAAATGATCATGCTACAAAGCTTCAAATGGTAGAGGCAAGTGAAATCTAAGCCCTTTTTTGCAGTGTTGCCAATATAGTTGCAAAACCTCTTGCTAAATTTTTCTTCATCTTTTTTTTCTCAGGTTGGAAAGATATCACTGTATGCAGGTAGTTCCGCAATTAAAGAGGTGCAGAAGTTGGTTCTTGATCCAAAGTAAGTTGCAATATAAATCTTAGAATTACACGCGCGCACACACGCATACTAAAGAGCAACAACAACAATGTCAAAACCTTAATCCCAACAATCTGCGGTTTGCTACCCGTTACACAGACCAAAACAAATAAACGTGGAATATCGTCTTTAATAAAGTTTATATTTTATTAGGTCTCATCTAATACTTATCACAACTAAGAAATCAATTACAGTGATCATTTGCATATATCTTCTTCCATCATGTATTCTACGGTCTACGCACTATCATATGCTCCAGTAAATCCCAATTTTTTATGTCATGTTGTCACTCCTATCCAAGTCGTCTTTGGCCAACATCTTCCTTTCCTATGCTCCTAAATGTTCCAACCTTACACTTTTTTAGCTGCTGCAATTTTCGGTTTTCTTTGCACATGATAGACCAACGTAAATAGTTTCTCTCAATTTGTCTTCAAATACTGCGACTCCAATACAATTTTTGAATTTCATCATTTTAAATTCTATTCCTTAAGATATGCATGTTCATCCATTCCCCCACCCTCCTACAATATTCTTTTCAAAAAGTCCAATACATAGTGTAAAAATGTGGTAATGGTCGTGACTGCGGTTACGGATACAATGATACAGTAACAAGGGTGATGTGTTTGTCGTACCGCTTAATTTTGGCCTTAGCCATGAAATAAACGCTGAAGCCATTATTTTCTTTCATTTAACTCATTTTCTAATTGATGCTATGCCATTATTTTCTAATTGTTGCTAATCGGAGAGATATAATAAGAATTCATCTTGTTGTTGGTATGCCATTATTTTCTAACTGTTGGCGAGCAATTCTTCCCTTCTCAATTTTCTTTCATCTAAATTCTATTTGATGAATTCATTAGCTTAAAAACATTAATTTAAAAAGAAAAAAACCGTAGACTAGACCAGACCGTTTCTCTAAACGGTCTGGTCCGGTCCTGATATTTATACTGGTCTGGTTTGAAAAATTTTCGGACCGGAATTTCTGATCTGGTCTGATTTTAGTGCCAAATCAGACCAGACTGGACCGTGTGCACCCCTACTCGTACTTGAGTCCAGGTAACATAGATTTTAAATAGATACAACAATACTTATCCTCGGGTATTTTCACATCTTATTTGTTCCATATATCATATTAAAGAGCTTAGTTAATTAACTCGATCTCATTTGCCTTGAGCATTTCTAAGCCTTGACATTATTTTAATTTTAATTTCTAGAAGTTGTGTGTAAATGATGGGCTAATTCAAGTGTTTGTTTGTAAATCTTGTATATTTATCTTTTTTCTGTGTATTAATCAGCATGTGTCATCTGTGTGTGCAGGTTTAGTGCTGAGTTTTTGTTTGAGGATCGTAATCTAACTGCGATGGTTTCAGAAAATCTGAAGAGAATAATGAAACAAAGACAAGTTGTCTGCTCATAAATCAACATAATTTGCTTATCTGAACACTTCTGCTTTCTATTTTATATTGAATTCTGAATTTCCTACATGGTTTTATGTCTGAATCTCCACGAAATAGCTGTCCCTTTTCTGAGGTTAATCAAATTAGGGTAGAGCGCATACACGGGAAATGTATTTATTAGTTCTTGCAAAGTAGAGAGGGCTAATTACAGCTTTTTTCTATCTCACTTAATCCCTGCATGATGCCATTGTATTTGTATTTTTGAGGGTTACGCTATTTTAGTATTAAAAATTTCTTGTAAATAGAACATATTTAACGACATTTTCTTACCTTCTAATTGTGGTTCTAATTTTATGACTTAGATAATAATAGTTTTGTAGACAATGGGTTTACCTTATTAAAATTTTTATTTTTTCTGTCTTCATTTTAACTTCATATATACTGTTGGAAATTGGAATGGGTGAAATTGCAGGAATTAGGAACTAAATGAAAGAGGTTATGTTAAATTGTATTTGTGAATGGCAAGAGGTGGTGGTTAATTGGTGAAATATAAGAAGAGAGAGAAAGAGAGAGAGAGAGAAGTCATACGTTATGCTGCAAATGAGCTTAATAATTAGTAAGTGAAGTGAAGTGTTTCCTATGGATTTTCTTGTCCTTTAATCCTTTGTGTTAATGCTTGCTTAACAGAATTAGTAATACATTTTATTTTCAATTCTGTTATGCCATATTAGGAAACGATGATTTCATTTGGAAACTTAAAATTGGCTAAATTCTATTGTTTGGCAAATTAAAAATTTTCAAATTTAGATTTGGATCAAATTCTACCATTGTTTTTAAAGCAGTTGAAGTTGAGGATTTGAAAATGACTATCCAAACTTTGTCATTTTCAAATTCTTCATTTATGATTTCATAACTGAAAGGAATTTAAGTTGTTAGTTTATTGCTTGTTTAATTATAATTGTTTCAGGATTTTGAGAATTGAGATCTTTAAGTTGAGTTTTTAGTAAAATGCTAAAATTCGTTATCGAAAATTGATTTGCTAATTTTCAAACCGATTTGAAGCCAATCAAATCTTTTTGAGTTAGTAGATATTGGCATTCTAGTTGGTGCTATGCGAATTAGAAGAGAAAACCACTTTTCGATTGCCTGATGTTACACATAGCTAATTTCATATTCTTTATTGGCGTGAATTTTGCAAAATAATTTCACGCTTGGCAGTTGGCAGAGCTAATACAGTGCAAATTATAACAAAAGGGCAGGATTCCTATGATTATGAAACATGGCTTTACTTTTAATCCTTCCATATGCAAGATTTAAGGCTTTTGAGCCTAGCTTGTGAAGGCTTTTGAAAAGATCAATATTTTAAATGGACGTATATATTTAGAAATGTTAGTGGACATATATCTTGAAGAAAATTACCTAGTAGTAGTTCTATATAACATTGTTTACAATTAACTGAAGTTTCTTTTTTCTGTATCCTTTAATAAAATAGCCACACAATACAAGTTAGTCTTTCTGTTTCTGCCTCTCCAAATTGACAAAAGATGTTAGGAATTCTGTCTTATGAACCCATTCAAGCCTTTTACCTCCTATTTAGTTTACTGCTCTACCATGTTCAGTTACTCATGGTTTGACTTGATTTATCCATCCCTCTTCTTTTTTCCATTTGCATTTCACTTCCAATTTCTTTTCATCTACCAACTTTTACAACTATTAGCTTCTTGTGGCTCAATGGATAGAGCATCCGCATATGGAGTAGAAGATTTGGGATTCAACCCCCTACTGGACGCAGGTATCAATTGGAGGATTTCTTGACTGCGCGCAACTCTCTTTACTCTCTCCGTGGAAAACGGGTATGATTTCTCTGCATCTTTCAGGAAAAAGAAAACCCCTATTCGGACCCTGCCTTGTGCGAGTATCCTTTACCTTTTAGCTTAGGTACATAAAATTGTCATAATAATGATTTTGCTTCTTCGATTTTGCCTCCACTTGTAAAATTGATCCCACTATTATGTGTATTGAAATTCATCCCTAACTTATAGACCCTATTCTGGATGGGCACACTGACCATATTACTAATATTTTATAAATTGAAAGCCCCATTCAGAACGAATATCATTATAAGTGGAAACCTTATTCTTAACAATTATCCCAGTTACAATCCTACTATGATCATTGGAATATGACTAATGACCAACTATTTGTCGACACGTGCCAACCTAGGAATATGGAAAATAATGCAACACCACCTTCAATTAGTTGCTTGAACACTTGGATGTTTCAGGAAGGATTCTTGAGATTTTATGAATATTTTTTTTCCAAGGACATTGACACAAAAATATTTTAGTAGAGAAGACGATATTGGACAGGCCCCTTTTGAAGTATTCACTAAGGTTTCCGTCTATTGCAAGTGCTGCCAAAATAATACCTTGATGTAAACTTCGTTCATTTTCGATGGGGGGCGGAAGATTTTATTGTCTGATGATCGATGAGTTATAAAATGACTTATTATTTTATACACTTATTTATGTAAAGTTGTATATGGCCACATGGATCAATTATTATCACAATTTACAAGGGTAATATTGCATACATCCATCATCAAGTTCCTCTAAAGTGGGAGTCTTTCAATAACTTGAGATTATAGAATGTGATATAAACTTCAACAATAAGCATTAGGTGACTGCATAAAATGTGTTATATATTTGTTTGTAGTTCACTGCAGTCACCATAGAGTAAAAATACGGTAAAGGTCACGATGGCGGTAACGAAACGGTGATGCAGTAACGAGAGTGATATGTTTACTGTAATGCCTGAATATCGGTCAAAACCAAAAGATATCCCTTGATACAGCTCAAAATACGGTTCTTTAACTCCTTTACAACGCGGGGAATTTTAATTCGTTGTTCTTAAAGACCTTCACAACGCGGCCGATGCGATGATGTTTTTACACAATGATTGTTGCTATGTAATGGGAGTAGGATTGAACAAAAGTAACCTTTTTCAAAAGTTTGTTAACAGGAGTAGGTTTATTTGAAAAAATTTCAAACTAGAATGTTTGGTTACAAAAGAGTGATACAGGCTCACCCAGCTTATCAAATTACACATGATTTTCTGGTTTGTATTATTAAACTTGAATCCTCATCAAGCGCATGATTAGTTTAGATTTTGTAAGGGGTTTGTTCAGTTATGTTTATTGACATGCTATACGATATGGACAAATGATTTTGAAGTGAGACTATATATACCTGCCAGTGGATTAAACCAAATTATTTGATCAAACCCTATAATATTCTCTCTCGGTTCTTTTACTTATTTTGTCTGCCCATAGGCGAAGCCATACGGGGGCCGGCGGAGGCCTGGTACCCCTTGTCGAAAATACGATCTTTTGTGGAGTACAGGATCGATAGAGAGAATAATTTAATAATTTTGTGGAATGTTATAATATTATATATAATAGTAAGATAAGTAAACAAAGATAGATTTATTTGAGAGAAGACTTAAACAAAAGAAAATTACAGGATGCTTTCTTCTGAGAGCTAAACACTTAATTTATACACAAAGGAAGATATAAGATGTAATCTGCTCTTCCAATAAGAAACTAAAGAGAAAAAAGTAAATAGTACAAACATAATTATTAAAGCTACACTATAATATTGTAGAAGATGCTTTGAATTACTGTTAAAGATGCTTTACTGTTGAAGATGCTTTGAATTACTGTTGAAGCTGCTTTACTGTTGAAGATGCTTTGAATTACTGTTGGATATGCTTTTGATTACGTCATTGCTTACGTTTGTGCTTCCGGATGAATTAATTTGAGTTGTTGAACATATGAATTGAACTTTTGTGAACTCAATATTAAAAGTCATATGGATCTTGAGCAAATGGGCCACCAAATGTTAGATCATAAGACTCATTTGAGAACTCCGATAAAATCTCATCAGAGGACTCTTCTGATAATATTTTCTTTGCATATTGTGGATCTTCAAGAATCTTTTTGAGAATGGCTTTCTGGACTTTAGATAATGAATCTGAATTTGGACTTTCTACTTTGGGGTTTTTATTGTGTTGAGGAGAGTTTGAATTTGATGTTGCTTTTGAGGGTGAAGGTTTGTTGGTGGTTGATGGAGATTGGTATTCCATTTTTATACCGGTTTGAAAAAAGGAAATAACATTTTTTGTTGAACAAATTTCTAAGGTAAATTTGTCCCACCATTTAATTTTGAATTCTTTTATTAATGAATATGGATATGGATGTGGAAGGTGTTGTTTGAGACAATAACTCCAACATAGAATCCATGGAATTTTAAATTCTGTATGAAACATGACTGGAGTTTCATAGGCTTGATAATTTGAATTGGCAATAAAAGTTGTGAAAACCTCATTGCATTCTTTTGGATAAATTTGAGGAGTTGGTCCAAATAAATACCACCAATGATAAAACCACATGGGATATTTCTTTGGACAATATTTGTCAAATATAAAAAACCATGAATGATCAAATGGTCTGAATAAAAATGCTCTATACTAGACCATTTTGTAATCATAGTATGAGTAATTTTGTGGGGAAAATCTTTTTGAAAAAATTCGTTCTGCATAAGGGTCTCCCCATTCTGCAGAAGAAATAATTTTCTTAAAAATACATTTTGAATAAATTATTTTTTCTGAAGAATCCTTGATATGTTGGATTTCAACAGAGTTTGAATCTACTAAAATAAATTCATAAAACCTTTGAGTTTTAAAACAATTTTCTGATATCCATTCGCAACCTTTTGGAAAAGTTTTCTAATTGATTGAATGAATAATTTTTGGACTTTGAGGAATTGTAAAATTAGTGAGATATACATTTTCTATTTCGGTTTTTGTAATGTACGCAGATTTGGTAAAGCCTTGTGTTGGTATTTTTGTAGTTGGTTCTTTTTGTTTTGAATTTGGAATAATATTTTGTGAAGTAGGCTCTTGAACAATTTGTGAATATGAAAGTGGGGGAAAATCACTTAGCTGAGTAAATTTGTTTGAAATGGATAGAGTAGTTTGAAGATTTTTGGAGGATGAAAACTGATTTTGTTCTGTCTTGTTAGGTTTTGGATCTGGTTCCATTTCGTAATCATCTGAACTTTGGAACCCTTTGAGTTTTTCTTGCTGATTCTTCTTTCTTGGCATTGTGATGTCCCTGTAGAAATTCTCTGGTTAAGAAATCAGGGTGAGAGTTACTTTCGCCTCTAATATGTTCTATTTGAAAATCAAATACTGATAAAATTGCTTGCCATCTTGTAAAAATTTGTTTAGAAACAATATTTTTGACATCCTTTTCTAGAACCTCTTTTGCAGATTTGCAGTCGATCCTTATCAAGAATTTTTTGTTGTAAAGATCATCTTGAAATTTTGAAACGCATAGTACTATAGATTAAATTTCTTTTTTAATGGTAGAATAAGTTTTTTGAGGTCCGAGCCAGAGACCTGAATGAAATCTAACTAATTGTTCTTTTGTATCTATTCTTTGTTTTAATATGCCACCATATCCTATTTTTGATGCATCTGTTTCTACTATCATGAATGCAGATGGATCTGGAATGCCTAGACATGAAAGTGATTTGATTTTTTGTTTTAGTTCAATAATAGTCTTAGTATGAATTTTTGACCAGGGAGGCGGATTTTTTTTAAGTCTCTGAAAGAGGGGCATGCAATTTTGTCTGAGCTTTGGGAAAAAATCTGATATATAATTCAGACATCCTAAAAATCTTTGTAGCTGGGTTTTGTCTTTAATTTTGTTAGGGAATTTTTCTGCAAATTCTAAAGACCTTATAATTGGCTTGATTGTTCCTTTATAAATGTCATGTCCCAAAAATCTAATTTTTGTTTGGAATAATTTCATTTTAGTGGCAAAAACTATTAAACCATTTTTTTCCACAGTGTTTAGAAATATATGTAAATGTTTGAAATATTGATCAATACCATGAGAAAAAATTAAAACATCATCTTTATAAACAATTATGAATGAAGAAAATTGATTAAAAATATCATTTATTATATGTTGAAACTCAGAAGGGGCATTTTTTAGTCCAAAAGGCATTACATTCCACTCATAATGTCCAAATGGTACCGTAAATGCAGTTTTATACCTATCTTCTTTAGCAATTTGTATTTGCCAGAAACCAGATTTCATGTCAAATTTTGAAAATATTTTGGCTTTATATAAACGATTAATTAAATCTCTTTTATTTGGGATTGGATATCTTATCCATTGAAGAACCTTGTTTAATGGTTTGTAATTAATAACTAATCTAGGAACTCCTCTTTCCTTTTCTACTGCATTCATAACATAAAATGCTGCACAGCTCCAAGGAGATTTAGATGGAGTTATTAATTTTTTATCTAAAAGAGTTTGAATTTCTTTCTTGCAGAATTCAAGATACTTAGAATTCATTTGGATAGGTCTAGCTTTTGTAGGAATATTTTTCTCAGAGAAATCATTTTCATAAGGCAACGTGACAATATGCTTTTTTCTATCCCAAAAGGCATTTGAAATATCAACACAAACTTTTGATTTAAAAATATTTTCTAAATTAAAAATTTTTTGTTGCAATTTTGATTGTTGTAATTGTTCTTCAATTCTTTGAAAAGAAATTTCTTCTTTTAAAGAGGAAATTTGAAATTCTTTTTGCTTTATTAAATTTATACTTTGTATTACTGAAGAATTTTGTAATAAATTAATATCTTTTTGTAACATGGGACTTAAAAAAAGAAATGATAATTGTTTTCCTAAAATTTTTGTATGAACACCTTTGTCATCAACCCAAAAGGGATAAATTTGTGTTAAAAAGGGGGTACCTAATATTATTTCTTCTTTAATATCATTAATAATAATGAAAGTATTAGTAAAACTTTAATTTTCATTTATGATTTTTCCTTTTGAAATCTTATATTTAATATCCATGGGTGAATTATTTGCACTATATAACCAAGTTTTTCGTTTTTTCATAAAATTTAGTTGGGACTAATCCTTCCCTTAAGCAGTTCTGATCTGCTCCACTATCAATTAAAGCTATATAGGTTTTTTGAAAATCTCCGATTTGGAACGTAACTGGTGCGTACCATTTTGGAAAATTAATTTTATTAATAACGGTGATAAAATCATCATCATTTCCATTAACTTTCTCTTTTCCCAAAGAAAGATTTTCTTTGTAGATGGGGTTTTCTAAAACAGATAACTTTGTTTCAAGTTTGAAATCTTTGATTTCTAAATGCTTTAAACTATTCTTGATAGAAATGATTTCTTCTTTGATTCTATTTATTTCAAGTTGAAGATCTTTGACCGAAAGAGTTTGATTCCTGATAGGAATTAATTTTGAAGTCTTTTCTTTGGAAGAGTATTTTTCTAATAATTTTGAAATGTTGAAAGGTTCAATTTGAGGAATTAGAATACTTTCTTTGTTTTTAGAGGTAGAGGTTTCACCCAAAACCATAGTTTTAAGTTTTAGAAGGGTTTCTCTTTTGATCTCTTTATCTTAGATTTTGTCAACGAGATCAAAAAGAAATTCTACATTTTTCTCTTTATCTGTTAAAACATTAATACGTTTGATAGGAGAGGAAGAAATCGAAGATTCAGAATCAGAAGTTTGCTCATTAATTTGTAAAATTTCATCATCTTCCTTTTCTGAAGAAGAAGAAGAAGAAGAAGTAGATTCAGGAGTTTGTAATAATATTTTGGATATTTTATCTCCTAACTCAGAGTCGTTAATAAATAATTCTTGAATTTTCTTCTTTGTGGTACAAGCATTTGCTTTATGCCCACGTTTTCCACACGAATAACAAAAGATTTTGAAAGCTTTGTTTGATTTTCGGAAATTTCCGAGATTTTTCTTACCTCGTTTCTTTTGATAATAAGAAGGATAAGAATTTTTATTTTTATCTTTTGCAAATTTAGAAAATTGTTTTTTAATTTTCCTTTTTGTAGAGGGAGTTCTAATAGCTTCCATTCCAAATGCTTCACAGAAACATCCAATTTCTTTTCTAGATTGTTTCTTTTCAGAAGTATATTTGGCTTGAAGTTTGAGTTCTTCACATAAAGAAAGACCTTCCTTTTTAATAAACGCGAATAGTCCTCCATAAGTAGTATTATTAAGAGCTTGTTCTTTATCTATATCATGTTCAACTATTTTTCTAAAAATTCTTTGAGCAAATAGTTTTGGTAGCCCTGATATAAATTTTTCTTTCCAAAAACTTTGATTGCAATCTTGTCTTTGTAAAACATAACTAAAGAAGGTATCTTTATACCATCTATAGTCACTTAAAGTTGGACAACGTAAATTTTGTAAAATCGTTTCTCCAGAAGAAAGAGTTTGAGTAGGGTTACCGACAAAATGAAAGGCAATAACTATGATTAAAAAATCACAGCAGTCAGATTTTTGAAAGACATTTCCTTGATCATCCATGATGTCAGTAACATGATTCAAAATTTCTAATCTGTCTTGCAAAGTGAGAAGATTATCCCACTAGTTTTTTAATTGCCTAGTAAAACCTGATATAATAAAACCAAAAATTATTTGTTCATCCAAAGGTTTTGCTTTGTAGGCTACAATAGACATTCCCATATTTTGAAGAGTATTAAGAATTTCATAATCAGATTTGCCATCTATGTTCCATTCATGGATCATATCTGGAGAAAAGGATTTGGAGGTAAATGTAGACCTTTCTTCATATTGAAGATCAATAGGAGTCGGCCTAGGATAATAGTTTTTTGTAGGGATACTTTTCCAAGAGGATCGTATTTTATTAATCTGACAAGGATCATTATCAGATTCTTGAAATTGCTTTTCAACTTTTAAAATGATTGCGGACTCAGAATTTTCTTCATCAGAAGATATCTCTAAACTTTGATATTTACTCAAAACCTTAATATGACTTGGACTGTCAGCTAATTTTTGTAAAGATTTTTGAATTTTATCTAACACTGCAGAATTAGAGCTAGAAGAAGTAAAACCATTTTTTGCAAACATTTGAGTCATAGGTATAGTTAATCCTGGTGGTTTAAAATGCGGTGCAGAAACCTTATCAGATCCTAATGATGTAATTGTATTAGGAGTTATGGACCTAGAGGTTTCCTTTTGTAAATTATTAACCTTATTTGAAAGTTGATCTACTTGTGTAGCAACGGTATGAAGGATTTGATTTGTAAAATTGTTTTGATGATAAATTATAATGATGTCTTCGACATTTGGAGTTTTATCTGCTTGATCTACTCTTCCTTCTTTAAAAGGGCTAGCTTTTATTTCACGATCATAATAGGGAAAAGTAATATTTTGTAGTGGTGGATGAACTGAACTAATTGTTTGTCCATCTTTTAAAACCCAATTTCTTTGAAGTTTGGTTTGTATAAATATGTGATTTTGAGAATATGGATTAACAATTCCTTGTTTTTCACAAAACAATAAAAACCATTTAAAAAAACGGGATATTAATTTGAAGAGTATTCATATCTTTATACCATACATCTCTTATTGTGTCTTTAAAGGAACGAGAAAAAGATTTAAACCAATCTCGATGTTCAGTATTGTGAGAGGAATTAAATTCATCTCTTAGATAGTTTTTATCTATTTCAAAATCTTTAGTAATTGTATTGATAGAGTCAAAATTTTGCATATCAGACATTGTGGGAGATGCAGGTCTAGATGAAGAGATTTGAGAAGTTTGAGAAGCATTTGCTTCATATTCAAGAATATGAGATTTATATCTAACTTTGATTGGTTCAGAAATAATTGAAGTTGTTTTTTGGGGAAAAGAAAAAGATTTTCGTGGATAATTGGAAGAAGAAGTACAAGGAGAACTAGATAATTCTCTCATAGACCCAAACCTTATAAGAACTTTATTTTTGTCTTCCTCAATACATTCTATTTCTTGTCTTATGTTTCTAGGAGGCATTGAATTCGAGAATTGAAATGTCTCAGGAATAGAAATTTGATCCCATCTCAAGGTTTTTGCTGTAGAAACTGTTGATTTAGTATTCTCAGCATGAACCTCTATAAAAATAGTTTCTTCATTTGAAGAATCCTCATGTATGAATTTTGGATTAACTGTGAAATTCATTAATCTAAAATAAACACAGAAAACAATTGCAAAATTTCTAGCAAACTCTTTAAATTTATTATTTAAAATTTGAATATCTAAAATTAATGAAGATAAAATTAATACTAGTATATTATATAATTTAAAGAGTGCATAATTGTAACAAAAATTACTATTGGTCAATGATTGGGATAATATATTTGTAATCTAAGGTTAATGGACCAAACAAATTTGAACTATTATTTTTTCATGGACTAATAAATTTTATTTATACTATAATGTCATTACTATTTATATTTAATAATTGCACATTCATCCTTTTTAGTGTGTGTTTATATTTTTACTATCTTAATTTTAATAGTGTTTTTTTTAGACTTAGAAGACAAACAAATGGAGTTAAAAACACTTAGTTTTCTTTTTTCAAAAGGGGTAATTATAGAGACTTTTAACTCTATTTGTTAAATATAATTTTTGCTATGATTCAAGTTCATTTTAGTCTATTTGATTTTAAAATTGTCATAGTTTAATTAGTTTTTATGTAATAAATAATTTGCTAGTATATCGACAATTTAACCCTCTTAATTCAAAATCCTGACTTCGCCCCTGCGTCTGCCTGTTACAACATGTTTTATATGACATACTTCCATGCACATTTTATGAACTGAGACTAAAAGAATTAGCAACATTGTAGAAATCTTCTTTCACTTCTTGCCATGCCGATTCTGGGGCTTGGGCATTGAGTGTGTATAGTCTTCCATTTTGGGCACAACATACCGTCAAATTATGGCGCTGAAATGTGGGGCTATCAACCTTGAATTCCAGCTCATAATAATAAATATTTTTCGAGGAATCCATTCTGAGGTTCGATCTCAGCAACGTAGCCTTCACATCTGGGCGTCGATTGGGGGCTGTAATAGTCCTAATAACAGCTTCTCCTACCTCTTTTGGTCCACCAAATGCTTCAATCCTGTGAACGACAATTACATGAACCAAAGATTGGAGCTTGCTGTAATGAGTGGTAAATTGCTTTGAGATCTAATATTATATTGTTTTTGATTCATTAAACTACTAGATAGTGCCCGTGCGATGCACGACTTTATTAAAATTTCTGACATATTTGTATAAACTAAGATTTTATAATCATTTAATAAATAAAATTGAAAAGATTTTATTAATGATTGAAAAAAAAGAAATAAAATATATGGTTTTCTAATACATTAAATAATATAAGTATATAACTTAAAAAGTAAAAAAATTAATCAATATGAATAATATTATAGTCATAATTACAAAGTAGTAAAGTCAAAAATATAAACATTAGTCACAATAACATTGAAATCATTATTGAGTTTTGGAGAAAAATTTTTTGTTAAGGTTGTGACACTTAAGTAATTTTATAAAATGATTGATGTCATCCGCATTTTATTTTAATAATAGTTATAGATTATAGATAAATTTTGGATTCACCACTTATGTTGTAGTGTGTAAATGTTGATTGTCAAGGTGGTGGTTTCTGGGACAGACAAAATTTTCTGATGCTAAAAGTTGTGTAACTTTATTCTAAATGTATTTACCTCTTCCATTGATCCTGAGGGACTTGCAGTTTTAAAGGCTTTTGGTTGAACCTATGATTACCAAGTTATAACAAGTAGAAAAAGTTGTTGATGATACAACTAAAAAATAAGCTCATTGCAAATGGGGATAGAATTTGTGTGAAGAGGGGGGATTCTAGTTAATGTATTTAAGGCCTTCTAGGCTGAACCATTTTTCCCGAAACAACATTCAGTTTAGTACGGGGACATGAACGGGAATGGGGAATGCTACCTAAATTGACTCTGAAATAATTGGGTACGAGATACATTGTGCATAAAAATATATTCAATAACAAAAGAAAATCAAATTGAGTTTTTTGCTTTAAAAATTGTGTAAGTGTTTCTTTTTTAATTTTTGTTTTAGGTTTTATTTCTTGAATTCCTCCCTTCTTTCTTCTTTGATCTTTAAATGGAGGCCAGAATGCCTTTGAAAAAGGATTGCTAATCAGGATGACACCTTGAACGATTTAGGTAGCGTTTCATGGCGGTTTTAAACGGACGTTCTGGGTTGCGGAACTTGGATATGTCCCACATTCCATTTTTTTATGGGTTGAACCTTTCATCTACGTAACTTGGTCTCCTCAAAAGTGTTGATTCAGATGCAATGTCTAACTTTTCCTAGGGCTAGCTTATCAACCCACTTTCAGCAAAATGACAATTAACACAGTTACAGCTGAATAAACAACTTGTCTCTTGAAAGATAGTCTCTTTGAGAGACGTATCTCAAATCCAACCTATTAAAAGTTAATGTCTATTTACCGTATTCTTAATGCCTACATATATTATCCTTAATGCTTAATTACCCTATTCTTAATGTCTACTTTCAATAATTTAAATGATTACTCATATTGTTCTTAATGCCTACATATAATATTTTACAAATTATATAATGGGCCGGTCTAATTAAAGACAGTCTTTGTGCTGAATAAATGGATCAAGATATCCTAGATGGTAAGGACATCTGAATATCTGTGCATATACACGCTGACTTTCCCCCCTCCAAAGTCATAACTAGTACCTAATGCCGTTATTGACGGTGTTCTTTCAGAATGTTTTTGGTACTGAGTATTTTGTTCTTCATTTATCCTTTTATATGCTTAAGCCTCCAAGAAATGGAGAGTTGATACTACTAGACATGTGCGTCGAACTTAATTACCTGAAATCCTTAGAAACTGGTGAAACAATCACACTGATGTTTAGCTCACCAGTCGAGCCTGGTGGACCAAAGGCTATGACTGGTTCATTCACATTCCTCTTCCGCCTCTTACCAGAGTTTAGAGGAAGGGGATCCAGTGATCTTTCCTGTTCTGCCCGTTCTGCTGCTCGATACACTAATGTCTGGTCGGCAACCCATATGGCCGGATATATGAACTCTGTTGATATCCACAAAAAATTTCAGCATCTTCATCGGTCACTGCTAGAGGTGTTCAACGGGTCGTGTAAAAAATTTAGGGGATGGGTAGGGGCAGGTTATGTCAAACGTTAAATAGGGCGGATCGGGTCAAAGTCCATTTAAATTCGACCCACTTCGACCCGATTTTTCAAAGTTCATAAAATACTCCCTCCTATTCACCTTAAGAGTCTCATTTGACTTTTCACGGATTTTAAGGAGAGTCAAAAGTGAGACTCTAAGGGTAGGAAAGAGAGTGATATTATGAGTTTTTAATGTAAGGGAGGAAAATTAGTATGGGTAATGGAGGGTATAATTGAAAATAGAATAAAGCTACTAAGGGCATAAAAGTCAAAAACTCATACCAAAAATAGAAACGACACAATTAAGGTGACTTGACCATAAAATGAGATGAGACACGTAAACTGAATAGAAGGGAGTATTTTTTCTTTATGGCCCATTATATCATTTAAAAATATAAAAAAAAAATAGTAAATTTTTTTTGCAATTAATTCTTATAATTATCACACCCTTTACACCATACCCGTATTAACTTGACCTGCCAATGACCCGTTAAAAATGCAATCCGACCCTTGACCTGTTGGATCGACCCGGCCCGTTGAACACCTCTGCTCACTAGCAATATAAATTCATCTTCTATCAAATTAAGATACTATTCGATTCTGTGCTTCTATTTACTTTCAAATAACATATATAAAGCTGTAGTGGAAGATTTGCTAACCAAATCCTTCATTTGGTTGAATGCAGCGACTATATCCTCCAATTGGATAAAGCACATCCAGCTTGAGATTTCGCCCGGTTTCCGGTGAAAGTCCAAGGAGGAAGCTTGTGATTCCAGTGAAATTAGCTCCAATTGCTACTAACGAGGCTGACCCAATACCTAGTAAAAGCCGACGTTGGAACGGTAATGCGAGTGGTGCAAATTGTTCGGCAGGTGATCTTCCAAACTGGGTGTCATTGCCTTTCCTGTCTCCAGAAGATTGTGTAAGATATAATCTATGAAGTTTAGAAGATGAAGTAAAGCAGTGGTAGGAGGCTGGATGGAATAGCACAGATTGTGATCTAAATGTTGACAATTGAATAAATGAAACCTGTATTTTCTGATTTATGAAGCGTAAACCAAGTTCCATTTTCACTAGCTATTGCCTTGTAAGTTGTAACAGAATAGATAAGCTTATCTAATATTATTGGCTATCATTTGTTGTAGTTTTAGGTTTGACTGTTTGGATCTCGAGAGGGGGAGATTTCCCCTCTTGGTTTTAGGCAAGGGATATTAAGGATTTGTGTACTTATGATCTATTAGGTATACCATATACCGTATATAGATTTAGAACAAATGCTAAAATATTTCATCCTATTTGGCCTAAGCGTCTCAATTGACTAGGAATAATTGGGAATATATTATTTTTATCATTACTATTTCGAATTGTGCTTGTATTGAGACGAATCAAATAACATTTAATAGACTATGTTAAAACTAATAGATTATGGATAAGATACAATTTAAGGGGTCGCTTGTATTTAGAGTAAACATTTAAGGGGATACAAAAAGTCAAACTAATGTAACAAGGTAATTAAAGATGTAAATTAAGTTATTAAAATAATTATGATAAGGTAGAATGAAAGTAAATTAAAAAAGATGAATAAAAAAGAGGTTAATTTCCTTCATTTGTAGGTAAAGAACTCCCCCACCATCTCCTAGGGTAAATTTGTACCCTAAAATAAGGGAACTAATTGTTATAATCTTTATTTTTTAGAGAAAATTACTTAAAACTACCTTTTTTATACACTACTTTGCAAAAAACTACCTTTTATAATTTTTTTTGCAAAAAACTACCTTTTATAATAGTTTTTTTTTGCGAAAGACTACCACTTAACGTTTTTTAAGGGATTGACCGTTTATTTAAACGGTTGACCATCACGTGACTTGCACGTGATATTTTGAGGCTTATAAACCCTTCTTCTTCACTGATTTCTTCAAACCCTAAGTCTTCGAAAACCCAAACTCCTTCTTCTTCATCTTCGTTTCTCCCTTCTTTCTTTCTCCTTGATTTGGAATAATTAATTCAGTGAAGCAAGCCAATTTTTTTTGGAATTAATTTGGAATGTCTTCTTCTTCTTCTAGCGAAAATTCAAGATCTGAGAATTGTCGTTGTGGAGTTCCCTTTGCAAGAAGGGTTTCTTGGACCAAGGAAAATCCCGGAAGAAGGTTTAAGAGTTGCGTTTTTTATGATCCTGATACAAATTGGAGGGGATGCAAAAAGTTTGAATGGGTTGATCAACCTGAAATGGCTGTTTGGCAAAGAGAAGTGACGAACAAGCTTTTGGAGGAGAAGCGACAATTGGCAATGGAAATCAAGATCTTGACTTCAAGGGTTTGTTGCTTGGAACATGAAAAGGAACTAGCAATTTCAGATATATCAAGGATTAAGAAGAAATCGATGAATCAGTGTGCAAGCTTTGCGTTAGGGTTTTTCGTTTGTTTTTTGTTAGTGTTTGTTGTACTTATCAAGATTAGTATTTGAATTTTAGGACCTTAATCACAACAATTGTAACAATGTTCTAGGAATTTTATTTGTAACATGAGAATGTTGAATCAATGAATCAAGGATTTATCTTTTCCACTACTTTTCTTTGCAGGTACTGTGTCTGATTTGTTTGGTGTGTATGAGCTGGTATGTTAGCTGTTAATGGTTTGTCTGCTGTGTATCATGATGGTTGTGTTGTTCATGAATTTGTGGCTCTTGTTTTGGTGGTATGTTTGCTGGTATTGTGTTCAAGATTGATGATCATTTGCTTTGGTTTGGTGGTATGTTAGCTGGTATCTTGAATACTGATGCACACAGCAATTGATGCATTATATGAGCTGGTATGTTAGCTGGTATTTTGTTTTTGTTTGGATTTGCAGGTTTTGATGCACATAGCAATTGCTGCACATTGTTGATGCACATACAGCAATTCATGCACAATATTGATGCACATACAGCAATTGATGCACATTATTGATGCACATTATTCATGCACAATATTGATGCACTAAAACATTGAACATTGAATTGATTTGCTGCACTTAAACACTTGAATTGCTGCACTAAAACACTAAAACACTTGTTGGATGTGTTGCTTGGAATTTGTTCATCTTGTTTTGGTGGTATGTTTGCTGGTATGTTGTTCAAGACAATGCAACTTGCTGCATTGATTCTTGATTCATTGTCATTACTTGAACACTGATGTATGAAATCAGTTCAGTCTTGAATGTATGAACACTGATACTTGAACATGCATCCATTTTGTTCAATATTCATACATCTTGAGTTCAGCAGTTAATTCATACAATATTCATACATATTGAACATGCATCCATTGAACATTAATTCATACAATATTGAACAAAGGGAAAAGACTACCAATATTCAGCAGTTAATTACAAAGGGAAAAAGGAAACAACAAAACCCATTCAACTCAGAAACTAAGAAATACAAAGGATCATTACTCAAAAATCTAATTCACGATAGTACATTCTTGAGTTCATTTGATACACTAATACGTTTCTTACATTAAGTAGACAAATTACATTCAACACATACTTTTGGAACTCTATACTTGACTTTGTTCATCCATTACATATGTAGTACTTGCATTTGTTGCACTTGTCATAAGTTGATCGCTACTGGAGACATGCATGTCACTTGGTGTGGACAATTGAGTACAAGATGCTCCCGTTTTAGGCCGTCCACCTTTTGACCTCATCTTTGTTGACTGTGGTTTGGTTGGATTCTTGCATCTGTTTTTGTAGTGACCTAACTCACCACAATTACCACATCTCCGTTGCTTATATTCTCGAACAGTAGTTGCAGGCTTCTTACCTCCTTTAACTTCATCAGTTTCCTTTTTCCTTTTCCTTAATTTAGGCCTTCCAGGCATATTTCGAAACGGTGGAGGAAGAGGTTGGGCTAATGTAGTTGTCGGCCACATTTTGCGTCCAGGCATTCCATAAAACTTAGGACCATACGTCTTGGCATACGTTTCTACAAGATACGCCTCATGGACAAATTCACTAGCATCTAATTTTCTAATAAGAATACAAGCCATGGCATGTTTGCAAGGGATCCCAATAAGATTCCAACTTCCACAAAGGCATGTCTTGTTGGTCAAGTTTACAACGTAACTTTTTTCATCATCATCCACCTCAAACTCAGACACATCTACTGGGATTACCCTCAAACCATATATTTCTTTTGAATTTTTTTCAATCATTTTGGTGACAGCTGGCATCAACACACCTTTAAATTTAGCCAACCCTTCTCGTTTGGCTGCACTCCTTTGCATCACATATCTCCTAATCCATTCCATAAGAGAAATAATTGGCTTCCCTCTAGCTTCTAATAAGACGTTGTTGAATGACTCACAAATATTATTCAACAACATGCCAGACTTACTCCTACTACAAAAGGCATGCCTAGACCAATGTTTTGCGGGAATAGCAGATAAATATGCATGTGCCTCAACAGAAATATTCTTTATTGCAATCATTTCCTTATCAAAATGAAACTGTGCACGAAGATTTTACACAAATTAGTACAACATAACAGTCAAATATGGTATTCTACACATGATTCCGCACCTTGTTGTAAGATCTTGCTGCTCTCCAAAAGTGTTGTTTGTACAACTCTCCGGGAAACTTGACCTTGAAATTAGCCCAAATATGCCTACAACAAAACCTAATTTCAGCTTCAGGAACTACTGAATTCAAAGCTTCAATCAAACCCTGCAATGCCCATGAAGGTACAACATTAGTATTAGGTTTATTACATTAGTCACATATGAAACAAGGCTTGTGTTAACATAACGTTCATACCTTTTGCCTATCGCTCATGAAGGTAAAATCTTCACATCCAGCTCGTGCACAACTACTCGATGGACTAACCGACTTCAGGTCTTCTACGAGGAGATTTAGAAACCAAGTCCAGGTTTCTACATTTTCGGTTTCTACCACAGCCCATGCAACAGGGAAGATGTTATTGTTCCCATCCTTACCTACAGCAGTAAGTAAAACCCCAGGGAATTCTCCCTTCAAATGTGCCCCATCCACACCTATAATAGGCCTACATCCAGCAACAAAACCCTCTTTACATGCTGGCAAACATATATACATCCTTTGAAACAAGGGTGGAGGTGTTTCTATTCCAATGCATTTCACGATTGCAGTGCTTCCTGGGTTAAACCTCCTTATCGCTTCAGCATAATCCCACACCCTACTGTACTCTTCACTAGCATCACCAACGATCATTTTCTTAGCAATTCTTTTAGCCATGTAACACTTAGAATACTTCACTTCACAACCTATCTCTCTATTAACCCGTTTCATAAATGCCCTTAAATCCCAATTTGGATTTTCCCTCCAATCCTCTATGTATTTCTCAGCTAAATACAACGCAGTGACTTTGTTATTAATGTGTTGGTGACCACAAGTGTGCTCGGGAATATAACTCCTTATTTGAAATGTCTCCTCATCTTTCAACTTCTTAGCATGAACCTTAAAATAAGACCTCTTATCCTTCCCACAAACACAATTTACAATTCTAGCTTTCGATTTCAGACAATCACATCTATTGTAGCAATACACGGTTATCCTACTACTACCATTATGCAAGTAATAATAATTGTAACCACATTCAACAGCATGGTACCTTAATGCTTTTCTAAACACATATATCGAAGGAAACTTAAGACCTAACGACAAATTGATCTTACCCTTAAAATCAACCTCGGGATTAAATGTGGCACAGCTTACTATACCTTCCTCATCCACATTCAAAGCACCCAAATCATCATCGGACTCCAGTTCATCATCATTAACGTATATGTCTCTGTTGTTTTCTTCATCAATTTCCTTATCTACTATCAACCTAATTTCATTCTCACCAATAAAAACATCATCGAGACCATATACTACATTTTCTGCAAACAAATCAGAATCATTCGCATATTCATCCTCATCACTACCATTGTAATCATCATCACTGTTATCCTCAACCTCAATATCAGAAATTTGTTGCTCTATTTGGGCTATCTCATTTGGTGTAAGGTTTAGGGCAGAAAGAGAAGCTAAGGTAGTTGTTTCAGATCTAGGGTTAGCACTTACACATTCTTTATAACCCGTATATGTGTTTGGTGGTCCCATTTCCCCAACAACAGCATCTACATTTGGTGTTTCCAACTCATACACTAACTCATGTGCCACATCAGATGTATCGACCTCCAACTCAGCTACCCTAACATTACCCAAATCATTTGCCAACTCAGAATCCATCTTTTTCGAAGTAGTTGGTTTTTTCCAGATTTTCAATTTCTTCATGTTATGGATTTATCTAATTTAAAGAACCCTAATCAATTATTCATAGACAACAACAATCAATTTACAAATTAAACAATAATTTACACGAAATTCAACATTAAAAAACGCAGTGACCAAAACGCAAATTTGAAGAAGGATTTCAATTTTATCGAAAAAAAAAAACTGAAATATATAACCATTAATGAAGAAGACATACCTTTAAATGATGAAATCTTCAAGAGGAAAATGGAGCAAGGAAATGAGAAGGGAATAGAAGAACTTAGATAGAAGAATTGAAGAGCAGAGAAGGTGAAATTCGCACTGTTCTTTGTGTTTTGGAATGAAATGGCAGCAATGAAGATGGTTTAACAAGCTTAGAACATCACGTGCAAGTCACGTGATGGTCAACCGTTTCAATAAACGGTCAAACCCTTAAAAAACGTTAAGTGGTAGTCTTTCGCAAAAAAAAGTATTATAAAAGGTAGTTTTTTGCAAAAAAATTTATAAAAGGTAGTTTTTTGCAAAGTAGTGTATAGAAAAGGTAGTTTTAAGTAATTTTCTCTATTTTTTATTATCTTCTAATTAACTCTTTCACCTCTCAAACAATCAAATTCTTTTAATTATCTAACTAACTAACTTTGTTTTCCTAGTTTGATTTTTATTTACCCCTTAAATATTTACTCCCAATCCAAGCGACCCCTAAGAGTGATTGATGAATAATATTAAAAGTCAAATAAGACACTTTTGTTGAATAGGAGGCAAGTATATTGTAATTTTTGTTCTTAGCGTAGTTCCAATTTTCAGTCAGGGAGAGCCAAGCACCTAATAATAGCATCCATAAAAATATTATGAAAAGCAATTTTTCGATGCTAAAGTAAGACACGAGAATGTTATTGTGAGACTGTCTCACTTGTGAGACGCGGCTAATTGGGCCAGGCCAGTTGTATATATTTTTTTATCAATTTTACAAATTAAAATGTCAATTTCACGAATTAAAAGACCAATTTAAAGACTTAAAAGACCAATTTCAAGGATTTGAAATTGACATTTTAAGTTATGAATTTTGACAGTTTTAAGACTTAAAAGATCAATTTCAATACATAAAAAATTAATTTTAAGACTTAAAAGATCAATTACAGGACATTAAATTCTCATTTCAACTTTAAAATAGGATAACTCAAACATTAAAATAGATATTAAAAACTTTGAAATTGACCTTTTAAGTCTAAATTATTGGGCCCGCCCAGTTGCATATGTAAGACCGTCTCACAGGAGAGTAACTGAAATGTTATTGCTATGAATTAGAGACTAGATCATCATTATTACCACACTCCATGGTTATCAGAATCCCGATCCTAATTTACGATTCTACTATCCGAAACTAGGACACCGATTCGGAACGTAGGTAAGATTTTAATGTTGCTACAATCGTACAATCCTACTTAGCTCCATAATTTAGGTGGTAGGATCATAACACGATTTTACGATCCTACGATCCTATGATCTGATCCTACAAGAGTAGTTTCAAATTTCAATGGTAAAAGAAATTTCACAAATTCAGATTTTACTTATTATATTTAAGTATATATCTAAATAATGATACAATAGGACTAAAATTCAAATTTTTTCTTGATTCGCATTTTAAAAATCATTATTAAAAATATTCTTTTTTGAAAACTTAATAGTTGAATTCAAATAAGTTTTTATTTACTCCTTAAAACTTAAAAAAAGAACAAATACAATTAATAATTAATTATCTAAAGCATATTAATGCATATTTGTAGGATACTAGGATCACACGATCCTATGATCTGATTCTACCGATTTTGATTCCACCCCTTCAACGTTGTAAGGTATCTAAGGATACCTCACCTCAAAACAAGTTTCTTATTATTAATGAATTAACATAAATCAATGACTCAACTCACACAACCTTGAAAACACTGTCTCAAGGTAAAGACCTCACCTTTAATGGTGGTCTCAGTCAAATACACTAATACAAGAAGAAGGAACTCCTATGGATGAACACTGGTTGCCTCTAGTGTATTAGCCTCTCTACATACCTCTAATAATGTTTTAAGACCCTTTTATATAGTCTCTCAACACATTAGAAGCCTTAGGTATATATAAAACTCTGGTCGCTTAAAAATACCCGCAACAAAAAGAAAGTCACTGATTTCATGTGCTGTATCCCGTTCGACCGAGCGACATGCCGCTTAACCCGGTCGAGCGGTGCATTCAAAGACCTACTAACCTTGTGTGAGATGTTGTCTTGTTTGTGCAAAGTTCTCCATAAGCCTTACAACGTTCTAGGCACAACTCCAACCTTTCTCTAAGCACTACATTGCCTTCATAAAAGCATGTCATACCATCCCCAATGATCAGTTCATTAAAGTGATCCAAAAGCTTATTCTCGCATACCCCATGCCACTCACATCTTCACTTTCAAGTGTGTAAGCTAGAGCATGGGTAATGAGGTCATCAAACTCATCACCAATGTGATGGGAATTGACTCTTACTTTAATAGGTAGGAATACAATTTTTTCAGTCTTACCAATTTAATTTTTTAGTCGAACTATCGACTCTAATACTATGTTAAGTTGAATATTGAGTATTAAAATTTATAAGTGATTTTGCCTATAATACATTGGGTCATAAATCGTAAGAGAATTGACTATTTGACCATACTTTTTTACTTGCACACTAAAATTTAACGAGCAAAATTTTCTTTGACTTTTGGTCTAATGTATTTATATATTCTCTATTAATAAAAACAAAGAACACTTAATCTTAATTTCAAACAAAAATACGTTTATTTTGAAATATAATTTTTTTAAAAAATATTTTTTTTCTTTTTAAAATTAAAATAAATTATTTTTTTTTAAATTTCACATAATAATCATATCAAAATCTAACAATTATTTACCACATTTGGCATTCATTGTACCAAAGAATGGTGGATTTCTTACCGTTAATCCTTTGATCATTTTGGATCCGTCCGATTTCTTACCGTTAATCACGTGACCATCAATTTTTAATTATTATTGTCGCTTTTGCCCCCACTCCGCCGTCAACATAATTCAAAAGAATTTCAAAAGCGACGAGAAAAAAAAAAAGAAAGGGAAACATTCGTCCATGTCTCCCCAACGGCTATTCCGATGAACTCTGTATAACCCCTAATTCATCTTTAATCTTTTCAACAATTTTTATCAGCTTCTCAATCTCAATATTTGCCCAAATAATCGACTCTTAATTCTCAATTTTTTCTCTTCAATTTTCAATTTCAATGGATTCAATCAAAACCCCTCAATCCCACAAAACAAAATCAGCTTCTAGACTTGCTCAAATGGCGAATAATCCAGATTTTGGGAGTGAATCAGACAACCAAATACCTCATTTTTCAGTTGAATATGCTCCTTCACCATCACCCCCAAAACGTCGAAAAACCCCATCTTCAACCCCTTCAAAACTCTCAATTACTAAGCCAAGAAACTTCATTTCTCTTCATGAACACTTGATTCTTTCTCCTTCCCCTGTTAGAAGATCTCGAACCCGGCTTTCGGAACGCCTGGAAGTAGCAGACGATGCGGCTGAGCACAAACGGAAGTGCAAAACCAGGACTAGTTCAAATGGGTTAGTTGCTTGTTTTTCACCTCGAAATGGTAGGAGATCACGAAGGAGAATTGATCCGGATGAGAGGGAACTTGTTGGTTTAGATGAAGTAGTCAAGACAAGAAAAAGAAGGAATAGTGGAAAATCCAAGAAAGAGAAGCATAATTGTGTACCTTCTGTTGTTTCATCAAGTAATTTCCATCTTTTCATTCATCATTTTATTACCCCAATCAGTTTCAAACAAGGGTTCCAATATTGCCATTACTAAACTTAATGATGGTTTCACTTTATGTATTAATTCTTGGCTTGCATTTTTTTTTTGGTGTGATTATTTTCTTCATTCATCCTACATTATTGATAGCAAAACTCATTTGCATTACATTTTTTGGTGCATTGCTCGCTCCCCTTTAGGTGGGTTTTAGACTTTTAGGGTGGAATCGGGAATGTATCCGCCCATATTTTTGCTAGTGACCCCAATAGCTTGCGACTAGGTTAATTTTGGGGCGCGAAGTATACGACCTTAGTTTTGTTTGTGATAATGACAATAAAGAGGGCGTTTCTGGTTGGTTTTTGGGTGATGTATACGACCTTAGTTTTGTGAGTGATAATAAAGAAGTTATTTTGGATAGGGTTTTGGGTGGGATGTATACGATCTTAGTTTTGTGAGTGCTAAGTGTTAACAAAAAGTTGTTTTCGATTGGGTTTTGGGTGGGATGTATACAATCCTAGTTTTGTTAGTGATAATCTATGTTATTTGAAATCTTCATTTTTCTTCACATACTTGTGTTCTATTCTTGATGCTCGGAGATTGGTATGACACTTAGACACTTCATTTTAGGCGTAAAATTGAATATTTTGACGTGTCCAATATTTGGACACGTACCAATATCCGACATCAGTACCCAAGCCCTAAGTAACATTGGTGATAACAAAGGGGTCGTTTCCGATTTACACTTGATTGCAAAATCATCTACAACTAGGTATAAACATGAAGTGTATATGATTTAATGAGCTAATTTTTGTAAATTTAGTTCATTTTTTTTATTTTTCATGAACCTTATTTTGGATTGGGTATTTGAAATAGAAGGCGATAATGGAGAAGAAAGTGCATTGGATCGTCTTGGTATACTCATTTGGGAATTGATTATGTGGAGAGATGTTGCTAAATCAAGCCTCTGGTTTGGTTTTGGGTGTCTTTGTTTCTTATCTTCTTGCTTTACAAAGGGGCTCAACATTAGGTAACAATTCAAGCTATTTGTTTTTGTTATTTCTTTCAATTTCTCCAAAATTTTGAATTTTGTGTTGTAATATTGTTTTATAATCTAATATACTTTTTCTGATTGTGTCCTTATAGCTTTTTCTCTGTGATCTCCCAACTTGGTCTTCTGTTTTTGGCAGCATCATTCATTGCAAACTCATTGAATCAGAGGTACATATTTGGTAAATGCAAGAGATATTATTATAAATATTCTTCTGTTTTTCACTGGGTAGTTCTCCGCATATACGTAAGATGTCCGATCATACAAGCCCTTTAAATAAAGTGGCCTCAAATGTTATTATTCCTTGCTCTACTTTACTTTTGTTTAGTTTTAAGGAAAAGTTGATATTAATATTTCAATGTTTTGCTCGTCCGTTGTGAATAAACACATTTTTAGATTATTTTCTATTAGTTTACCTTTGTCTTAGTTTGCTGGCAACGTACCCTATTATTACCTATTATTAGTACTATGGTATGTTGTGCGCAAATAGAGGTGTTCAAACTAGATTCTCGATGACCCGAAATTTACCCCATCTTCTAACCAAACCCGACCAGACTTCAAAAATGATTTACAATTATGTAAAATACAATATGGACACAAAACCCGATTTCAAACCGACCCGAAACCCTAACTTGAATGAACACCTCTATGCGTAAATGTATTGCATATGTTAGATTATTGTAAAATAATTAAAAGCTGAGATTATTCACAACGGATAGGTGAAAGGTGAGATTATTTAACCTTCCTCCATCCTATTTTTACTAATCTAATTTGTTGATGAATCTGCAGTGGAAATATACCCAGAAATCTGATAGTGAGCTTGAAAGAAGATGACTTATTGAGAATAATTAGATTACTTCTACCAGCATTAAACCTTATAATTTCAAAAACAACTGAGCTTTTTTCTGGAGAACCATCCATGACCCTCAAAGTAAATATAATTATATGTTATTTATGAAAATCCCATCAATATAAAATTCTTAATTTCAATCCCATGATTTGAGATTTTGAGTAACTCACATTTAGTCTAATGATCATACAGGTAGCTTTGTTTCTCTTGTTTGGGGCTGAATATGGTCATCTTTTAACCCTATGGAGACTTTGTGCACTTGGTAATTAAACCTTTTAATTTCAGTTTTACTTCATTGGTTGTGTTTTGTTGAGATATATGGTTGATCTTCACTATATAAACCAGGATTCTTTACCAGTTTTACTGCACCAAAACTATACTCCTCCTATGCTGGTCAGATAGATAGCAAAGGTATGAGTATTAGATTGTAACGGCCAAAATCTGATTGATTTAACTATTTGTTTAGCAATGACTAAGTGTTTTGGATTCTCTAGCTGAGCAATGCAAATCAAGAGTGGTCGAAGCGTGGCGAGCTTGTTATCACAAGAAGATTGTAGCTGCATCCGCAGCTACTGCGTTTTGGAATCTTTCCAGTATCAAAACCCGAATTTTTGCTGGTGAATTTTCTCTTTCAGTGTCCAGTATATTATTATGCTTGTTTCTAGTAACTTGTGGGTTTTAGGTGATTGGCTCTTAGTTCTTACAAGGGTAATGTATACCTTCGATCACCTAAACTAGTATGATTATATGTTAGGGAATATAACATATCATAGGCCTCAACCATCAAGTTAAGCTTTTGGTTGAGTTGGTTTCTTAATAGTGTATCAGAGCAGCGTGACAAGAGGCATGAATGTGAATCTCAACCACCCCTTATTTAAATGAAATATCTAGCGTTAGGTTTGAAAAGAGTTTGTGCTGCATTAATTCTTTTAGCCCAAAGGGCTCTCGGGTGAGGGGGAGTGTTGAGTATATAACATATCATGGGATCTCAACCATCACCTTAAGCTTTTAGTTGAGTTGGTTTCTTGACATTGTAGTTTTTCATCTTTTGGGCGACCATATTGTTCTTTAAAAAGGGTTAAGTTGCATACATCATGGTAATGGAAAGAGACCAGTGGCGAATCAAGAAAAAAAAACTAGTGATGTGAATGTAAGTAATACACGCCTATTGAATTTTGATCCCTGGTTACATATATGAAAGCAATACACTAACCAATACATCTAGGATATATTTACATGTAATATGGTATTTTATTTTGGATTTAAGTGATGTAAACTACTTCAATGACATCATGCTAACAATAATTTGGTGATATTCTCTGCAGCTTTCATTTGTTTGGTGATAGTGCGATATTATCGGCAACTCTCTGAAACAACATTAGAAGCAGGAAACGTTACGAGAACAGAAGAGAAAGTGCAGCCACAAAAAGAGGCTAAACAAGAACAAGACAAGGAGGCACAAGGAGCATTGGTTGTGACAGATGAGAAATCTTAACTATTAAAGCAAAAAAGTGACTGCTAGTCCATATGAATGTAACTCCTACACTTCTCTTTCTTTAATAGAAAATGCTGAGTATACTCATGTCTACAAAGTAACTCCTACACTTATCATGTCTCTCATAGTTTTAAAAACAAGCCCACATCACATCGGTCGCGTTGTAAAGGTTTTTAAAATAAACGAATCGATATTTCCCGCGTTGTTAAGGTAAAAAAAAAAAAAGTCTTTTAGGCCGTAGCAAGGAATATCTTACGATTTTGACTGATATTTAATCGTTATGAAAATCGCTTTGCTCTCAAAACTGCATCACTATTTATGTAAATTAAGATATTGATAAAGTGAGATATAATTGTCCATTGTGTAAGACTAAAAGGCCACTCTTCTCATTGCTATTGCACCTTTTTGAAGTATTCAATATTCCCATCTATTCACTATAATTTTTTTATTTGATTTTTTATTCACAATCAATTTGTATTCTGTTCTCAATTTATAAATTAAAACACAATCATTTGTGATCTTGTTGATTCATTTCGATGTAATTTTATTATTCACTTTTTAGAATTTTTAGTTATGCATAGACCTGGCAAAATGGCCGGTCGGACAGGTTACGGGTCGGATTAATTTTGGTCGGGTCATTTTCTGATCAAGTCATTCTCGGCTCGAGTCATTCTTGGGTCGGGTTACTTCCGGTTCCGAGTCTGTCGATTTGACTCTACGGGTTATGACTTATAAAATTTAAAAATTGATTTTTCCATTTTTATTATTTATGAAACTTTTTTAATAAAAAAAATTATTTCTCATCCCTCTGATATTAATCCACACATTAATTGATCTGACATAATATTAAAGCCTTCTATAATTGAATTCAAGTTATAACAAACCAGTAATTAAGACGCTCGTATTCCAAAAACTTTAAATCTTCACATTAGAGAAATCAGATGTACAATTTTTAAAAGTTATTGTATTTATTAAAATTGTAACGGTGGATAAAAATAACGTTAAATATCTTCTCAATTTTCATGTTGGAAAGATATACAAATAACTAAATACTTATTTCGACTTATGAGATACGCGTTTTATAATTTAAGGTAGCAACATTCCTTTTCTGAAAAGTTCATTCAAATGTGCAAGACGTTCTCATATATTATATTAATTTGCTTACTAAAATGTAGAAGAATTAAAAACTCATTTGATCGATTTAAAAGATATATGTATTCATTTAAGATGATTATAACCTCTTTTTAAAGAAAAATGATTACGATGGATAAAAAAACGATAAATGCGTCTTTTTGAGATATTTTAATGAGTTTTTAGGGTTTAAGTGATATACTCAATATGTTGAGATACTTTGAAAACTAAAATTTTATTTGGAGTGAATTCTAACATTAAGATTACTCTAAAAATTGATAATTTAGACCTATCAAAATGGGTCAGTTGGGTCAGTTGCTGGTTGGGTCATTTTTTGTCGGGTAATTATCGAGTTGGTCATGTTTTGGGTTAAGTCGCTTTCGGGTATCGAATTCGAGTTTTATCGGTCGGGTCTCGGGTTCATTTTCAGATCAGATTAAAATTTTGTCAGGTCTAGTTATGCACAATAAGAGATATGTGCATCGACAAACATATAAAAATCAAATGGAACAGTAAGAGTGAATAAAATGGAGTATCATTTGATGATATTATTTTTGATAAACATGTTGTCATTTGTCAATTATATTTCCAAATAAAAAGGCAACTTAAAATAAGAAAAATAAAAAAGATTCTTTTTGGTCATTATGTGTAAAGAAAGAGTTAATATGTTAAAAAAAATTAAAAACAAATTACGGAGAATAATCTAACATTTTATTGTAATAATCCCAATTTTTGAATAACTATGAATAATCCTAATTTTAGGATTATTTGCCAGGAACATTTTGCCTAAAAGGTGACCGAGTTTTGCAAGTTATTTGCTACAAAGAAAGAAAAATAAAATAAAATAAAAATTATTAAAAATTAAAAGTTAAAATCAACAAAAAAAGCAAACTTGAATTTTCTTTAAAATTTTTTTGTTCTACAATTTTTTACTCACTACGTTCCTTAAAAAGTTTTCATTTGCTATTTTAGAGTTTTCCATTTGTTACTTCCACAAAGAATTATTCTATTTATATCACAAATTCTAAACAAAAATACCCTTGTTCATCATTACTTTAATATTTTAATAATAGTTTTGGTCCTTACATATGTTTCATTAATTTCATTTAACATTTATATATTTCTTATGGGTTTCTATTTCCTAATAATTTCATAAAAATGTTTCTTTATTAGTTGTGATCTCCATATTTTTTTCACTAACCTTCTTGTAATATTTTTATATTGTTTATAATCTCTATTTTTTCTCTATCAGATTTATTATTTAATAAAATAATAAATCTACTATGTAAAGGATTAAATTTTTCTTAATTCCCGTAAATATTATTTGTGGGAATTTCAACATTTACCATTTAGGGGTTGTTTGGTATAAGAAGTGGAAGGTAATGGAAATGAAATGTGTTACGAGGAGTAAAGGTATTCTTAAGTGTTATTGTTAATTATTATTTGGTAAAAAAATATAAGGGAATGGAAAAAAAAAAGGGAAGGCAAATTCATCATCTCTATCATTTTCTCATTACCATATTTTCTTCAACCTGGACGAATCCCAAACCCACCATAAGTCAATTCAATTAGCTCTTTTTTTTCTTTCTAAAATTTCCTTTAAAGTTGCAACATGTTCAAATAAATCAATCATCAACTCTTTGATTGCCTTAATTTTAATAGTACCTGTTTTAATTTTGATTGTAATTTTCACAAAAGAACATAAATAAAAAACAATTAATCGAATACCTCAATTAGAGGATGAGCTCTTCATAAGTTTAAAGTAAAATCAAGTTGTTCGGCTACAGTATTTAATACAAATTCATGATGAAACAACCACGAAATCAGAATGCAAGGGACGATTGCACTGCTATAACTTAGAGTTCAAAAATGTTACTGGTGGTAGAGGGCTGGTAACAAAGTAACGATAATGATTACCTCTATTTAACGGATACCGTTACCTTTTTGACTAAACAAACACAATGTAATGGATTATGTTTTTTTGAATACGTTTCCTACCCTAATTTTGTTTCATACCAAACATCCTCTTAGAGTTTACCTACAACGGCTGACTAAGAAATTAACAACAACTAGCAAATAGTTTCAATAACACAAATGGAACAAATAGTCCAATATATATTCAAACAAATGAATACGCAACCAATACCATAACCACTAAATCCACAGAACTTAGGGTAGCCGAGAAACTTACATATCATAATTACACAAAATGGTGTAAACTTATCTACGTGGCAATAGAGGCTCAAGAACGACCCCACCACATCACAGCCGCACCCCTAAACCCAACAGAATCAACATACACACAATGAAAACAACGAGATTCTCTTGTCCTTTCATGGCTTATTTCTAATATTGACTCAGATTTAGTGAATCAGTTTATTGATTACACTACTTCTTAGGACTTATGAAAAGATATTGAAACCCTTTTAAGCGGTGGGAGAGATGAACTTTAGATCATTGATCTAAGTTCTAAAGCGGCATCTCTTAAACAAAATCAAGACCCCATAGAAGTTTTCTTTACCAAGCTCAATACTTTATGGAAGGAAATTGATAGTCGAATGCCTGATCCGATGAAACATGATGATGACATAACAATTTTCAATTCCTTTATTCAAAGGCAGCGACTTTATCAGTTCTTAGTCGGAATAAATGACAATCTTGACAAAGAGCGTCGAGACCTTCTCAACCAGGATCCCTTATCCACACTAGACAAGGCCTATGCAAATATTCGCCGGAAAACCAATTGACGCGGTATCATGACCAACGCTTCATCATCGAAAACAAATCCCTTAGAAATAGGGAGTGGGCTTATGGTTAAACACCGGTTGAATTATACTTGATTTCGACGAGAAACCATGGACAAATCTCACCTAACATATGTCCACATGTGACCACCCATACTCACATTAAAATTGCAAATGGTGATTGTGTTCGTGTGGATCGTGAACGCCCAAGTGCTATTTCATCTTCTCTCAAATAAAAAAGGCCTTGTGATCCCTAATTTGTCATATAAATTATTATCCATTAGCCAACTCACAAAAGGAACTTAATTATATTGTTCTCATGACCGCTGATGATTGTGTAGTGCAGGATGCTCAGACCAAGAAGATCATTTGTCCTTGTACTGAACGTGGAGGAATGTACTACTTGGATAATTCCGACTTGGTTCTCAGGAGAGTTAGTTCACTCAAAGCAAACAAATGATAAAGTTTTTTTTTGGGCACGTTCGGTACCGGTGATCCCAAGACCTAACTTGAAGGGCAGTATAGGAAAATAGAAAGAAGAATAAAATACGGATATTAAATCGGAATATTTTCTCTATTGTTTTTAGGAAACTAAGATCTTCTTGTTATTTTATTTTCTATATTTTAGCATCTATATTTTGTATGAATAGGGGTTATTTTCTCTACTTTATGAATACGAAAAACTAAGTATTCAAGCTTAAACCTTGAACTTAAAATCTATATATTTAATTTCTTCAACAGAGCAAAGCAAACACCTTTTGATTGGCAAGATTAAAGGACGAGATTCACTAATGTTTGAAATAGTTAATCTCTTATGATCTCCTTTTGAAATTAGGTTATTAGAAATTTCGAGAGGATTTTTTGAACTTTTGTATAGAAAGCTTAGAGAATAATTTGAATTATTTAAACTCAAATTGATGCCTTTTTCAATAACTTCAAAGTAGTTTGGTGTATGTTTCACATAATTTACTCATACGTAAAAGTAATCTTTCACTGGAGAGCATAAATCTCCATTACGTGCAAGACTTATTCGAGACATTAACAAATTAAGATAATTATAAAGAACTACGTTAAAACCACCCAACAGGCGCACTGATGAGTTGTATATTATGATCGATAATTATTAGTACTATCGGTCAACCTTCAATTTTCTTGCGCTCAGACCGGCAACTCATATACAAAGACGAGCTACTAATTCAGGGGACGTAGTAGTACGTAATTGAGTAAATCTTGTCACATTTTTTGGGTGTTTTGTTTCGTTGTGTCAAACAAGTTGCATGATAAAAGAAGAGCAACAATCCAAGGCTCTCCTTTCTTTCCAAAAGTTAAAGAACCAACCCGTCTGTTATTACCAAACACCCCTTTCTTGCTTTCTCTCTCTTCCCTATAATTTCGTTGCGTCGCTCTCACTCTACAACGCCTTTTGATTTCCGTCACTCTGTTCATCACTGCGATCTCCAAGCAGTAATCAACAATGGCGAGGGCAATCACTGGCCCCGCTTATCCAGAACGCTTTTACGCTGCTGCTTCGTACGTCGGTTTCGCTGGATCTCCTGATTCTTCTAACTCTAATACCGTCGTTTCCAAGTTCAGCAATGAAGTATCTCTCTTGCTATATGCTCTTTATCAACAGGTAAAGCTCTTAATTGTAGTTTATTTTACTTTTGCCTTGAATTTTATTGAACTTTGTATGATTTGGTTGAATGTGATTTGATTGAATTTTATTAATTTATTTATGTGATTGAATTTTGTATGATTTGGTTGCATTTTACCTGGATCTGATTTAGGATGTTGTATTTTATATGTTGAGGTCAATGTGTTGATGGAATTATCCAATGATCTTGATTTTGCTAATTAGTTTAGGTTTGACATTCGATTGATTTTTCACCTTAAATTGAAATGTCACCCTTATCATTGAGCTTTCTTGGAGTAGCACACATTTATTGTGCATTGCGGGATAAGAAGGTTAAGTGTAATATAAGATTTTGTAGATCAGAAAGAATACTTTATTTATTTGCCGGTGAATTTTGCAATTGAGGGGAGGGTGGCTGTTGACGTAGAAGCGGATTAACATTGATTTTATAGATGGACTATAACTCATAACTCATATTTGCGGGAAACTGGGATATAATTTCTTTTGTCAATTTGGCACATATTATGTGGTTCGATTATGACTGATGCTCACTTCATTTTTTTAGCTGTTTCATTTCACTGCCAAAAAAATATCCTTAATCAGGCAATAAAACAATGCCAAAACCTTCATCCTTAAATATGAGGTGAGCTGCAGGAATCAAAACAAAACAAATGTGAGAGATCGTCGGTAATGTGGTTTAAAACTTTTAAAATTAAACATTTGAGGATATATATATCCAGATAAATAAAATTACATTTTAATGTTTGTTTCTATATGTCATATAATTTAAAATGTATGGTTATACTAGGGTGTGTGAATAGTGTAAAAGTCAAAATGTGGCAACTAAGAAAAATGAAGGAAGTTTACTAATTTGTTAATGTATAGTCACACTCAATTAAACACATTAAAGGAGAGATGGAATAGCTTGTGGATGTTTTAGCGGGTTTTTGTGTGTATGTGTGCTATGATTATTTGTTGAGTATGCATCCTAGTTTATTTGAGGTTCTATCATAGAATATACTGATTATCGTGGCTACAGTAAGGAATTAGTTGTGTGATTTATAAGTTAAATTTGTTCTGGTGACAGGCTACTGTTGGACCATGTAACATTCCAAAACCAAGTTCTTGGAATCCCGTTGAGCAAAGCAAATGGAAAAGGTTTGTCTTTGCTACGTCTTTTACGTGTGGCCTTTAAATTGCATTGCAGATTGATGGTTTATCTTCTTTAGTCTGAAAAGCCATGTAAAGCTGTTAATGTCATAGTCTATTGAACCTGATCATGATTTATTTGGGCTTTTATTGCTGTTGATTTTCTTTAGTTACTTTGGTGATATATATCTGAATTCTGACCAGGATTTGTTCATATATTCCTTAAATTCTTTTTATTCTCTTTGTTTTCACCTATCCAGTTGGAGCGGCCTAGGAAACATGGTGCCTACAGAAGCCATGCGATTGTTTGTAAAGATTTTAGAGGTCTGGAAATGCTTAGCTTATAATGCTTTAGTTACTAATTCAGAAAAACACAATGTGGTTGACTTAATTAGATACTCTTATGCTCTGTTTTACTAAATAGGAAGAGGTCCCAGGATGGTATTCTAGAGCTGATGTGGTATCAGATGCAATTGTTGATGTGCAAATGAATGTGAGTTCTCGATGCCTATATACTTTCTATTTGTCATGATGTCATAGTTAAGATGTATGAATACCCAATATTTTATGTTCTCTGCCCTTTTGTGAGGTAAAAGTATGTACACCCTTCGGTCCTAACTATTTTGCCCCAATTTTAACGGTCTTACTCAAATGTTAATCCAATATCCATTTCTAGCCCCAACTACTTTCTTCTACCTTTGGTAAAGTCACCTAGGCAAATGGAACATTTGGGGGCAAAAGGGATATGATACTAAGCCTACTAAACATTTAGGTTAAAATTTGTACGATCATTTGTTTAAGTGAATATTGTGGAATCATTGGCTGATGGAAGTGATTCTGCTTGACATGAAAGGAAAACTAAACACTGCAAGCTTATTCGTTAATGATTAAATATATAAATGTAGTATTTTAGTTTGGTTAAAGAAAGATTCCTAATTTGAGGAAAATTAAATAAAATTGGCTCAAAGTGCTGAAAATCATAATTTCATCGAGTTGAGTAAGATTTTGACACTATTAAATATGTGTGATGAGACTATGGCTACTCAACTAGTAATTTGACTACATAACATTTAATAAAATTTTTGTTTTATTATCAAATATAGTGCAAACTAAAATTTACTTCGCATAAAATGCATATGATTTTGGCAGTGATCGCAATCTGCTAACAATTGCGCTAATAAAGGCCGCATCACCATATCATAAACGTTTTTGAGTTAATCGCGACAAAATATAGACAACATTGACCACAAAATCATCCGCATTGATTGCGAAATCCGTTTTGCGACCATGATCTAAATCGTATATTTGCACTATGAGGATAAGCTCAAAATCATATACATTGTGGTTGTGAAGAGATGATCTAGACAATGTATTATACTAGCTTTTGAAGCATACTTATTTGTTCTTATGAAGTTGCATAACATCTAAGAATCAATTTAAATCTCATATACTCTTAGTTTCAGCCTTATTTGTAGATGTTTTGTTGGATTATTGGAGTTTTCATAACTAATAGTAACCTAGAGTCTTAGAAAACCTTATGAAGGCTTGAATTTTAGTTATAGTTCCTTGGGACCAACATAGTCATAGGAATGGTTAGGTAAAGCCAACTTGTTTATGAACTATCATTTATTTGGCACTATTGGCATCAACATATTGATTGTTGATGGAACTACTGTATTTATAAACCATGAATATAAACACTCATGATCTGTCTACTTTTTGATGTTAGATACATAAATAACAAAGTCCCTTTTTGTTTTTGCATATAAACTGTGTTCGCAAACTCTCAACTCTTAATTTTATGTTATCTTGTCTCTATAAGGTGCTTTTTTGGTTGTTTTAATGGCACGTATTATGGTTTGGCCTTCTGTCTTAACTTCTAATTTTATTTCGTTTTGCTATTGATTGTTCTGGAGAATGTTTAATATTACCTAATCTTCAATTGAGCATGATTTACTTCTATGACATTGCCATAAAGGAAGTGTTGACAACTATATACTCTTGTTTAGGGATATGTTCAATGTGCCATTTATAATATAATATTGATTATTGATATGCATTTTTCTCTAAGTCTGAATCCCTTATTTCTTTTGCTAACCCCTTGATTCAGCACAATGCTCAGACTGAGGGTGTTGTTGAGAATGGCATTGATATTCCGGAGACAAAAACAATTTCTTCTGAGAATGGAAGAGCAGTGGAATCTAAAGATAAGGATGTTGTCTCTGAAGGTCTTGGTTCAATTAGTGTTTACGACCAATGGGTTGCACCTCTGGTTTCCGGTCAACTACCTAAACCTCGATATGAGGTATTGACTTATTGTTGTGGCTTTTTTGCACTCTTCTTCTGTTGAGTGGTTGGATAACTTTTTGTTCCTCAATTGAATCTCATTGTAAAATATTGGTTCTAAATTTGCAGCACGGAGCAGCCATGATTGGGGAGAAGATGTATGTCTATGGTGGAAATCACAATGGTCGTTATCTTAATGATCTTCAGGTGATTTTCATTTAGACTTACAGTAGAATGTGTTAGAGAGTTGCACTCTTACCGATTAACGAGTCTAGTATGTATACAACGTTCATTCCTCTCCATTTGTAATTTGTTAGCCTGATTAATTTTATAGGTTTTTGATTTGAGAGCTTGGAGTTGGTCCAAAGTTGAGGTCAAGACAGGGTTTGAAACTCCGGAAGGACAATCTCCAATATCATCTATTCCTTGTGCGGGTCATACGCTGGTCAGTGTCCTTGGTGGACCTATTTTCTATATGTAATGTCTTGCTAATTATTTAACGTTTGATGAATCAATGTCGGTTGATGGTTTGTGCAGGTCCCATGGGACGACAAGCTTCTTTCAGTTGCTGGGCATACAAAGGATCCTTCCGAGGCAATCCAAGGTTCTTATGATATTATAATTTTCAGGGATATCTAACTTATTTATCTGCTTTGCATGTTGAATAACTTTTGATATTTATGATGGATGAGTTTTAATAAATTTTAAATCATGATTCTATAAGATGATTAGGTTTTCTTCTTATCTCATCTTAGGCTCTTGATATTTAATAACTTTTGAAATTTATGATAAGGCTCCAATAATTCTATAAGATGATTAATGAGTTTTAATAACTTTTGATATCTATGGTGAATAAGTTTTAATAACTGAGAGGTGGCTATATTCACGTGGAGATTGTGACAAGAATAAGCTTTCTCTTAATTGGGAGGCTACTATCTCCTCGTGGAAAACACGGCTGGTGGTTGAGGATGGTTCCCGATGGTCAATACCTAACGTCAACTAAACTAGGGGGTGTTTTATGGAAACTTCTTTCTATGCCTAAGTTAGTGTCGGTGTCGATGGATGTGAGATAATGTAGGCATGTGAAAGATAAATCAAGTGTATGTTGGAAATTGTGTTTCCTTTTCATGGAAGCTTCCGCAGTTTATTTATTGGTGTCTTAGTTTTCTTCATGTGATTTAGGTTACCTAAAATGTTGTTGCTGGATCTGGAGGTTTAAAGAAGTCTTGGTATTGACCCAAGTCTTCATCCCGTCATGGATGACTTCAGGAGGATTCAATCGTCTTCTCTGGATCCCTTTTTTCTTATGAGCATAGCCCATAAACGGGGGTAGAGACACATCTTGTGGCCCTTGTAGCACGATGATGTGTTCTAATATCTTTCCGCGAACACCTTTATTTGGGATTGTTTTGAGCAAGTCTCTCATAGTTGGAAATTGGAATTATTTTTGTCAATTTTTCCTAAGGTTAATTAGCTAAATATTTGCTTTGATAAAGCACGTAAGAGTTAACTTACATGTCTTGGGAAAATTATTTCTTTTCGTTTATTGGCAATTAATACAATACAAATACATACAAATGAAAGACTTCTTCAAAACAAAACAGAAACTATCTTTTGTTTTGTGATATTTTATATAAAATCCAACTCAAAACAATAAAAAGGAATTTTCTTTGAGAGTTAGCAAGTCATGCATTACTTATCACTGGATGATGCAATGTTTGACTTTTGTCATTTTCTTAACAGTGAGGGCTTTTGATACACAAACTTCTACTTGGTCAATTCTGAAGACATATGGAAAACCACCGGTACTTGTATTCTTCTTCTTTATGTGATGACAAGTTTATAAATTTAATTGGTGAATATTGGTAAATAACTTTGGATTAGGGCCTCGAGTCCTTGATCGTAGTATTTTAAGGAACACGGTTTTAATACAAAGAAATTTGATAGCTTTTTTCCTATCAATTATTTTTGGTCAAACACTCAAACGTTCCAGTTTGTTGGGTACTTAACAAATTTCTTGCAGCTGGTAGGCACTTTTTGATGAGTACAATTTATATTTTATCATGTACATTAATTTTTCAATTTATGAAACTGGATCCTGAAAATTGAAGACGTAACACATTATGTGCCTCTAGCTTATGCTTACTGGCAGGATGACTAAGATGGTTGATATTGGCTGTTCATGCTTACAAATGAGTATTTATTGTAAAAAGTTTGGTGACTGACTGCATAAAGTATTGTTTAGTTGTGCTTGATTCTCATAATATGTTTCAGCTTTCTTGTTTCTTTCTAATGATCATTACCGTGCTCCAGGTTTCACGTGGCGGTCATTCTGTTACTCTCGTGGGCTCCAGCTTAGTTATTTTTGGTGGCCAAAATGCCAAAAGAACTCTTTTAAATGATCTTCACCTTCTTGACTTGGAAACCATGACATGGGATGAGATTGATGCTGCGTAAGTGTGTGTGTAAACTAAAAATTCCTTTTGGACTTTTTTGCAGACCTGATAAATCATCTGTTATTCATTATCTCAGCACACTGGATGCCTGATCTTCATCCTACATTTTTACTTCCCTTCACCATTGAAATGTGCAGATTTAAAATGTTTTTTTAGAAGATTAATTATTCTTATTTTCATTTTTTAATAGGGGTTTGCCTCCTTCTCCAAGGTCTGATCATGCAGCTGCACTCCATGCAGAGCGTTACCTTCTGATTTTTGGTGGTGGTTCTCATGCTGCTTGCTTCAATGATTTGCATGTTCTTGATCTGCAAGCTGTAAGTATTCACTCTGGTTGGAAGTATGCATTTTGTTGCTCTATATTTTTGCAATCATCATTCTCTGTGATCTTGTAGATGGAATGGTCAAGACCCACCCAGCAGGGTGATATACCAACTGCTCGTGCTGGACATGCAGGCGCTACTGTAGGAGAAAATTGGTTTATCGTTGGAGGAGGTGATAATAAAAGTGGTATGTGTTTGTCAATTTCTATTCTTTGAATTGAATTAGTGGAAGAACCTTTTTTCCAATAGCGTAATTGCTTGGCTCTCATTTCTCCCTTTTATCTTTATTTATTTATTTATTTATTATTTGGTTGGGGGGCGGGGAGGAGGGGGAGGGGAAACACACTGTTTTTACTCTATTTATTTGATGTTTCATGGACAATTCACCATGATTGGATATTAAGAGCTCTCAAGATTCCTGATAACTGATGAAATCGATTAAGTACGCTGTGTAAGTATATATTTTTATGTAGGTGGATAGATCTGAGTCGAGTGATTGGGTGTTATTGTTGGAATTTCCAGCTCTTTCAAAAGCTCCAGTTTTTTAAACAGCATTGGTGCTCTGATTACTTGTCCTCCCTGGTCTCTCATTGCTCTATTTGTGAACGATTATTTTTTACATCTTACATAGGTATTTAAAGTCTTTCGTTTCCTGATTTGGCAGGAGCCTCTGACACTGTTGTTCTCAATATGTCAACACTTGTCTGGTCTGTGGTTACTTCAGTGCAAGGACGGGTTTCACTTGCTAGTGAGGTATCTTGCTTATTATATGAGTGGAAATTTCAACTTACACCCTACTATCCATTGCTACCATTTTTCCTATGTTTAAGGGGTCGTTTCTTTTTGTGGCAAGGTACATGAGCCTTTGAAGTGCATGTAACTTTTTTGGACGTCTTAAGATATGCTGTTCCTATTTACCTTGTGCATTGTTCTTTTTTTAATAAAATTGTGCTGTGAAAATGATGGTAGATCTGATCTTTCAATGACTTCAATGGAATGTATTCATTAAGATATATTTTGGGGTGTCTCTACTTGTGCTAATATGAGTGATAATTTTTTGTCAATGGGAAATCAAGGCGCAAGGCTCCTCACGTTACAATGTGACACCACTATCATGTTGACTTGTTTGTGAGTGTTATAGACATGTTACTTCAAGAGCTGAACAATCGCTTCATGGAAACAAATTTTGAATAGTTGTTTTTTTGTTCATTTAACTCTGTTGGTCGCTGAACACGCTTCTCGATGCTCTAGGTTTACCCGTTTTTGTCCCCGCATGACACTTATGTTTGAGGCACGTGGTTGTGTATATAGTTATAGTTAATTTGTTTTTATTAAAGGTACTGTGTCATACTACTCTTTCAGGGTTTAAGTTTGGTTGTGGGATCATACAATGCAGAAGATACTCTTGTCGCTTTTGGAGGTTATAATGGTCGTTACAATAGTGAGGTCAGTTCTTATGCGCTGTTTTTTGAATTAGAATGAACTTGCATTTTTTTACTGATCTTTACTTCATGTGTTGTCTGGCAGATTAATGTTCTCAAACCTAGCCATAAATCCATCTTACAAAGAAAGATGACAGATACACCTGTACGTGACAGCGTATCTGCTGTGCATATTGCTGCAAATGCATCTGAACATGGTGCAGGCCAAGATGGAAACGTCAGGGAAATTGTAATGGACAATATTAATGTGGAGGTAATTAAAAAACTAACACAAAAGTAGTGTTTTGGTGACTTCTTTTTCCATAATACTAAGGTGAACTAATTTGTGCAAAATACCTGCATGACAAGGAATACTTATTCAGTGACGTCTTGATGAATTTTGCACTATTTCTATTGATTTGTAGCCAAGTTTTGACTATCTATTTTCGATCTCACCATGCTTTCTGCTGTGGTTTCTTGCAGAAAGTGAAAAGCAAGGAAGGGGGAGAACGTTCTATAACAGCCCTCAAGAAAGAAAATGAAGAGTTGGAATCTGAACTGAGTACAGAAAAATTGCACAATCAGCAGTTGAAGCAAGAGTTGGTTGAAGCTGAAAATCAAAATGCAGATCTTGTAAAGGTACTTGTCTCTCTGGTATCAATTATTATTTACTATTTTCCTTCCCAGTGCGTCATTATTTTTTCTTTTGTTTTAGAAAGATTGTGTAGCCTGTTTGGATGTCCGGTTTTATAAATTTTTCATTAATATATAAACAAATGTATAAATGAAAGGTGTTATTATATTTGTTTGGATGTCCTGTTTTTTATTATCAACTTACTAAAGATGTTAATAGTCAAGCTGTGTTGGAGAGAGCAGCCTCGTGTTGCATTTATAAGAAAAGACAGTAAAATTTGTTTGATATATTTTCTAATGACAAGAATTTTTGTCCTGGTAAAAGATCATAGATTTATGTTGTAGAAGTTGCGTAGAAATTAATTGGCAATTCATGTTAGCCAATCTTCATTTTATTTCAAGTTTTGGTTTGGGTACTGTGCCATTTTAAACTTAATGGCCCGTTTGGTAGTTGGTAATGATAATTTTGGTGGGAAAATCTCTTGACAAGTTTAATTTTCATGCTTGTTCTACTTGATTCTTTTCATTTTCCTTACAAAATTCATTCCAATGGATTATCATTGAAAAATGTGGTATTAAGTGGTAATATAAAATTTTGAAAATTTCTTTTTATGATCAAAGTTCCATTACTATGGCAACTACCTGGTCAATTTCATGAAAATTTGCACTATAAACCATTTTCATTTCTACAATTTAGTACCAACAACCAATCAGACCGTAAGAGTAAGGTTTTTAGGATTGGGATTCTACCTAGAATTGTTGTAGTGGTAGGATTGAAATCGATAAAATCGGATCATAGGATCTTGTAATCATACAAATATGCATTAATGTGCTTGGGATAACTTATTGTCAATTATATTTGTTCTTTTTTAAGTTTTAAGGTGTAAGCAAAAATTTATTTGACTTCATCTATTAAGTTTGAAAAAGAATACTTTTAATAACCATTTTAAACTGAATCAAGATAAATCTGAATTTTATAGTGGTATTGATATATATATATATATATATATATATATATATATATATATATATATATATATATATATATATATATATATATATATATATATATATCAGGTGAAAATAATTAAAGTGGTGAAAACTGAAAACCAGACTGACATATACTGGCAACAGGTGTACATACTATCTTATAGGGTGTACATTTTTTTTGTGAAGGAAAAAAGTTCATATTATATACAGAAATGCCATCCGGATATGTACACTTTTTAAGCATATATGTACACCTTTTAGAAAATATCCAATTATCTACAGTTTTGCCATCGGAATATGTACACCATTTAAGCTTTATGTACACTTGTTTTTAGTTTTCACCACTTTAATTGGTTTTCACCTAAATTCTTGAGCTAAGTAGGATCGCACGATTCTACGAACATTAAGATCTTACCTACGATCAGGATTGGATTCTAATAACCGTGTGTAAGAGTAATACATAGGTTCAAACTGAGCTAAGCTTCAAATTTAAGTTGAAAATATTGTCTTGCAGGAGCTGCACTCTGTACGTGATCAGCTTGCTGCGGAACAGTCTAGATGTTTTAAGCTTGAGGTATGGATACGAGGCATGTTTTAATTTTTTTTATGCTGTATCCTGATGGCTTATTTAACATCTCTGTTGATCCAACTTCTGAAGTATATTAGATCAGTTTTTTTAGTCTTAATGATTTTGGAGTCTTTTATGGTTTAGAATATATTTTAGCTGTGCTCTCTCTCTCTCTCTCTTGAGTCGATTCATAAAAAATTCTTTTAGATTGTAAATGTCTCTTCAATGTTATGTGCGCTTTTTGTTGAAGTAACAAAATATTCAAGATTTTTTCATCGTAATATGAAACTTGAAAACTTTCGGACGGGTAAACCTAATGTAGCCTATAAAATAGAAATGATAATTGTACCCTATGTTACCCGAATACGACATATGTAGCTGCCTTGTCCGTGTTGACATGAGATGATATTGATACAGACACAGAATCCGCATCGTTGCTGTTTTTGTGTGCTCGTACATGACATTTTTCTTTGGAAGTTATGATCATATTCGACTGGTGAGAGCCAGGAGGGAGAAGAAAAAAGAAAACAAACCTGGAGTAAGTGGGTGGTGAAGAAGATGAAAGAGAAGAAATGAAAAATTAAGTAAAGTGGAGACTGTTACTAAAAAGAAACCCTAAATCCTACTCCTGGAAAAGTTGATAGCCGTTATCCCCTGACCCCTGTATTCAACATTTGACTATTTAACTTCTCTTTTCATGGTCTAACACGTGCAAACTGCATTCTGGCAATCGTCAAATGCACAAAACCACATTCGACCTGGTATGAATGCAACCCAATAGCGTTTCGACTATGGTTAATTGTGATCTACCTGCATTATAGATACCTGATGTGATTCAACAAAAGTGTGCCACCAAATGGCTACTCTTGAGAGTGAGGGGCGGCAGTGTTAAAGCTTGATAGTAGCTTCTAGGCATGAGCTCTGACGTTTAGGGAGGACAGTGTGGGAAAGGGGCTGTTGGCAATGATGATGCTGTGAAAGGGATGTAACTGTATTAATGTTTGTGGAGAGAAAGGAAGTGGGGGTATTATAGGCAATCTAGACAACAAGGGCGGTAAAAGTTAAAACAAAGATGGGACGGTGTTTAGTAAAGCCCCTATTACAAATTTATTTTAGTCATTGCCAATGGTGAGCAAATTCTACCCATCCCGTGTATAAATGGAAGAATTCCAATCCCATGGATAAACCTATCAGGAGCTGCCACTTGGCAGCATTTGTTCCTTTTCAAAAATTTATTTCCAAG